>NW_027305734.1:0-7341 GCF_039555335.1 Amphiura filiformis | reverse complement strand
AGCTATGTAGCCACAGAAATCCAGGGGTAAGACATCAGGGTAGGCAACGCTTTTTACTGGTCAAGTTTAAGGGGACAGCTGTGCGTATTGTTCACGCAAAACTTGTTAGGCCAAATAAAAAAAATAAACATGTTTCACGTCCCCTCCCGCTTCCTTTTTTGAGGTATTTTTTGAAATTCAGTTATAACTTTTCAAAAAATATGTCTAGGAAGTAGAAATGCTTTCTATAGCCTTGCTAATATAAAAGAAACACTTTTATAAGGTTTTGTGATAGTTAGAGGGGGCCTATCTCTTAGAACAGCAAATAAAAAGAGGCCTCCTCCTTTTTCCAGGCATTATTGTATACGCTAAAACAGCTCTGATTATGGGTATTTAAACCGCTTTTGCGATAAAAAAATAAAAAGCCCCTCTTCCTCCTTTTTTCAAAAACCCGGACGTGAAACATGTTTTTTTTAAATTTTACTTGGCCTTATACTATTTAAGCCCCCAATCAAAGTGAATTCAAATGTATAGATGATAATGTGCGCGCGCGGAACGCGAGAAAATAGTTAATGTCATACTATTTCAACCAAAAATCAAGGTATAATACCGTATATTGCCTGTATTTTAACAGTAAGCCTAAAGGCTTGGCAACATATCGACCCGTGTCGCGCTTGGAGGGGCGTGACCGTCCAGAAAGCATGGACAAATGCCGTGGTATTATTATTTTGTTATTATAAAAAATAATTTATGCGGCTTCCATGGCTTTTTAAACATCAAGCTAATTAATTTTTCTGCGAACAAATACTTTTTTCCAGTTGTATCCACATATGTTAGTGCAGCCCCAACAGATCCTGGTGTAACAGCAGCAACAGAAGGAGCAGACTACGGCCCAATTATAGAATGGATACCAATCCCAAAGAATGCGGTTGGTGGTCCGTTCACACGATCATTAATATATATTCCAATCATTGATGATACGGAGATTGAACCAACGGAAGAGTTTATACTGGATGCTGAATTCGTTGAAACTGCCAAAAGAGAACTCGTTACCGACTGTGATTCGGCCACACTACCATGCGGTGTTTTTATTCAGATTATGGATGATGACGGTTCGTGACAGTTTTCCTTAATATCTTCTTATTCCACTGTCTTTTCTATAAAATGACAAGGGAACTACAAACAGTCGAACTATAATATAAAAGGAAGGCTCCTTGCTTTAATCTCCCATTATTTTGGGCAGTACGGTGGCGTAGCCTGAGTCAACCTACAGGGGGGGGGTGGGCAACGACCATGATTCGGGACACAATTCCTATTTTCCTAAGGGATTGTCTACATTTTCAACTCGATCACTCCCCCCCGTACCCCGTACCCATATGACGCTATGTCACCGCTCTTGGGTCAGGTAATGTGGTTGGACTTTTAGTTGTGCTAAGGTGAGTGCAAAGGATGACTCCATGATTAGCCCTACTCGTTTGGCGGTCGATTTGGGCGTTTAAGCGTGCCAGAAAAGAATCGGAATGGGTAACACTAAATGTGGGTTAATATACCTTTTTTACTCCATTGTTGGCCAAAGAGGTATATAATAGACCCGATCAGTTTCGGCATACAATTTCAACATTTTTGTGGCTAGAAATAAAAGTTAACAATATAATCTGTAAATTGTTTGTTTTTATGTTTGTTTGTCATTTTCGTATTTTTTGGGGTGTGATGCCTTTTGTTTGTGTTTATTTGAAACTGCTTTTGGAAACCCACCGAAAGTCATGATGAAGCAGCCAAAACAATACAAGATTTTTAAACATGGACGTTTATAAATAGCCTAAAAGCAAAAACATTTGTGGCAACAATGAGCCTTGCAAGTCATGGTTAAAATGTGTTAAGTACCACCCCAAAGTTTCCCTACACACACCCACTACCCACCCCACACACCCCTGCACCCCACCCCATAGGCCTACATATATTACATACCGGTACATAATTATTAAATATTTATATAGCGCGACTAGCTATATACCTTTAGAATGTATAGCGCTAAATGATGACAAATAGGCCTACATGTCAAATAAAAAAAACACGAACACAAGTACCAAGTCTGAAGAGTGTAATGAAAATGCCAACCCGCGATTGGGGGGGGTCATACAAAATTCACCTGGACCTCAAGCGCGCCTCCCTTACGGACTAACCTAGGTAAACAAACAAACAACAGACAAAATGGTCGACATAATCATGGAAACCATATAATTTGAAATTGCAGGCTATCACGGCAGCCAATTTTCAAAATTCACCTCATTTACCAGAGCACTGGGGATTTGGGCTACCAACTCGCTGGTCGGGCAATCCTTGCTTTCAATGGAAAAGGGACCTGGATGACAACAATGGAAATATCGATTATTTCTGCTGGTTGCTTTCGAGATAAAAGTACTGAGTTTGACATTTTCGGAGCATGTAGGGAAAAAGGGTAAAATGAAAACGGAAATTCTGACAAAACTATAATATATAGACCCACACGATGTGCCTTACAGAGGTGGAAATATCTTTCTTTAGCAAACTATATTAGTTTGAGACGCTAAAAATGAATTCGAAAAAGGCTCGCGGACGAACTAAAGGCCTCTGAAAATCAAAATATCACACTAAAAGACACAATTTCATGCCTAATTTTAACACTAGGATTTTTTTAATGTATATCCAAGCACTATGTTTTTAACTGACATTACTGAAGAAAAGAAAAATATTATATTTGACCGAGAAAATTCATTTCATAGCAAAAAGGTGTATCTCTGAATTGTGCTGATTTTAACATGTATCGATCGACTTTTAGCGCGACTATGCATAACAAAATAATCGGTTGAACAGCGTATTAACGCTTACCAGCAGGCTACTGTCATTAAGTGATCAAACGTCTCGTGAGAGCGCCTACTTGAGCGAAAGGTACCTTTTGTTCTCATAAAGCCCCAGGGTGAGATTGAGTAGCCGAAAGCACAAAAGTCACACTTTAGCCGTCGATGTACAGTTATCATCCACCTGACTTTAGGCGCTTCGTTTCAATCACACATCAGAATGTATTAAGGTTGCCAGGTTCACGTGTCTATAGTACTGTATAATGGTAACGTATATGTGTAGGGGTGTATGTACACGACGAACGCGTTTGGCTTGAATAGGAGCTAAGTGCAACTTTCAAAATCCGACTTGAAACCACTCAAGCACTCATAACTCGACCAGATGATATCGTAGAGCAACAAAAGAGGTATCAAAATGCGCAGGAGAAATCTGCGCTTTATATACATTAAATAGGTTTTGCTATATATTTCAGTTCCCGATCAATCTGACCATCTATAACCGTTTCGATACTTTATTGGTTGAGTTTAGTTTTACCCCGCTTATAGGTATAACTATTATTACCAATATTTTGCAAAATACGCTAATGGGGCGAATCCGCCCATTGAGTCCGCCTGTGGAAAACACAGGGCGAACTTGCCCCTTCATATACAGGGCGGACTTGCCCCAATCCCCCTCGTGTTATGCCTGCTAAACACAAAATGTCGATCTTTTAATTGCATAATATGTTGGGCAAAACGTTCACCTTCCGAATAAATATAAGAACGAAAACCATCTCTGCAAGGTCTTGAGATTATTACAATAATACTAATTCTAAAGAAGTAAACTTCCTTGACTCGGAAACGTTTTTTGATGATAATTTCTGTGGCGAGGAGTGTCGGAAAAACTTAGCTATGATGTGTGCCAGCTAATTACATCATCATTGTACTTTTCAAGCAGTAATGAGATCAGAAACACGAGGTGGGTGGACACTCCCCGGTCTCCACTATAATACCTTAATGTTCACCTTCATTGGTGGTCAAGGGGATATAAACAACTCATTTTCCTTGTTGCAGGTTGGCCACTGTCAGTTGCATATCGCTAATGATGGGCCTCTCTGTTCACACAAAAATATGCCCAAGGGTCAAACTCGATAAATAAAATGTATTTCACAATACACAATGTACTCATAAAATGTCAAATAAATATAAACATTCTTGTTCTTTTCTAGAGCCTTGCGTTTCATTTGATAAATCACACTACTTTGTAACCGAAGGTGTGGATACATCCATTGGATTTGTGATTCCAAATGACCCTGCCATGCTGATGACTCCCGTTAGTGTAGGTAAGGTTTTGCCTTGAAGTAATTGCTATAAACCTTTGACAAGGCGTAACTCACGCGTATGTTGGCGGAACTAAAAACCCATAGAGGCGCCGTCTTTACAACGCGGAAGTGAATTTTCGTCAAAGGTTTAGAGGAAATGCTATAATATATAGAGGTGAGATTGTGATTTGGTTGATCAGCGCTATAATTTCTTTACAATTTCGTTTCTCTGATCGATGTGTGTACAAGTTCAAACTTATTTCTAATGTTTCTCTTCCCATGCACGTTTATACTTGTTATCAGTTTGAATAGGCCTATGTATACCATATGGCTAATAGTTTTCGACTATGTAAGCTGCTTTGGGGCCTCAGCATAACTTATGGCTCAATATAAAAGTATTGTTCTTCTTGTCTCCCTCCTGGACAGCATTTACCACTACAGATGGATCGGCCATCGCTGGTACGGATTACACAGTAGATGCAAGTCCAGTTGATGTTACAGCCCCGGCTGGAATGATTTCAGTAACAGCTACATGTGACCTTGTAGAAGGTGTGGAAGCGTTTGAAATATCTATCGATGTAGGCACATACAAACTCGGCACTCCTTCTACGGCCACAGTATGGATATCAGATGGGGATTGCCCAGTTGTGACAACACCATCTCCCACAGCAGCTGCGACAACAGCTTCCCCTGTAGTAACTCCAGGTAGGTACACCTATTCAATGACATTAACCGGGAGACCACTCAAATAGTAAAGCGACATTCATGTGCGGCCACACTTTTCAACATGGATGTCTTTCGGTGAAAAATTGTGTGTAAAATAATTAATACACTTGAGGTTTTCATGGAGAAAAAAAGCTATATAAAATTAAAAGAGTTCTAAAATAAAAAAAAGAGTTCTTTTAGTGTTCAATAAATGAGTCTTTGAGGGGCAATATGTTATGGGGGCCAATGAATACAAAATAGGTGGTGTGGCAGATAAAAATGCCCCTAGTTCTTGAAAACAGGGTATAGTTTGAATCTCCTACTGGGTAATACAATACCAGTCCTATTAAAACTAGTAACTTATGATATATTATTGTGTCTGTAAAGAAATCTGTTGTAGTACATCCCCTCATGACGTGATGGTCTTGGTATGGCGGCGCCCATGAATCATGTGAGGATTGTTATAATCTTATAATGTTATGTGTTAGATATTTGAATATACCAGCACGTATGAAGTTGAAGTTGAATTTTATATATAATATAAGTGTGGTCGCTATGGTATTTTTTCTCATATTAATGGGGAGATCAAGCAGTGTAAGGAGACAACAAGTATCATTGATTAGTCATAGAGTACAGACATAGTGCCATCAGTGTGTCTGTGGTGGATGGGACCACTCGACGTTTTTTGCCGCCACCTTTTTGAATGGCCGCGAACGCCATTGCGTCGCGTTACGCAGGGGATGTCTGGGGGGTGTATCTCTTCAGAATTGGAAACTTGGTTTAAAAAGGCCTAATTTTGGTTGTTATCATTGCTTTAAAGTGTACGAGCGTCCAAAAAGTTGAACCAAAACAGACACTTCTTTATCCATACCGGTGTCTGAGGATGAGCCCCCCCGCCCCATTATTTGGAAAAATGTCAAAATAAAGCTCAAGTGAAGCCATTTCAGCTACCATTTTGACATTGATGCTGTTATCATTGCTTAAAACAATAAATGTATAGATGTCCAAAACAGAAGCCAAAACGGACACTTCTTTATTCATACGCAGGGGGTGTTTGAGAGGAGGATGTGCCTCCTAATTATTTTGAAATAAATTCAAAATCAAGACCCAATTTCAAAGACAAGTTTGACGTAATTTGTCCATCACGTACGCCATAATATATTGCGACCGACGATATTGAAATGTTTTCTAACAGCCTTTTCTAACCCTTTGCGAATAATATCGAAAACGTTCTGTGTTTGCTGGGTATGTAACAAATAATTACAATATGTGCTTCATTCTATTAAAAGACTAACATATATACATTTTTTTTTTTTTGTTTTGGTAGTGCCTTGCGTTTCATTTTTAAAATCCAGCTACTTTGTAACAGAAGGTGGAGATCCTACATCCATAGAACTTGTACTTTCCAATGTAGACTCTTCAGTTGTGGCTCCTGTTAGTGTAGGTAAGGTTTTAGGCTGTTATGTAAAGGTCTACGCTACGGCACATTTATTCCGTGGTTGAAATCGCTGAGGAAAAATTGCCGTTTCGTTTGTTGTAAGCTATTCTGGCCTATACACGTATTCTTTGTTTGTAAGCATTCTGGCCTATATTCGCATTCTTCTTTATTTGACAAACTTTTAGGTGAAATTGAGATATGTGAATAATAATAAAAGAGAGTACAAAATACACCTTAAAACTTTGTTCCACATCGGTATCATGTTCGGGTCCGAAATTATTGCCCGAGGTGATTTCCGGAATTCAATATTTTAAATCCAAAATGGTGAAAATATGGGTCTTAATCTTTTATCGTGGTACACAGATGACAGGGATGTTCTTAATCAAATGAAATGAAGGAAAATAAAGGAAAATTAAATAATTTGTTTGAAAATTGTACACGAAAGACATGTGCAACATTTTTAAAACTTGAGAGTTTTCTCACAAATAACAATTTTTAGAATTTAAAAACTTGAAAAGAGGTATTTAAATGGCTTTCTCTTATTTCACTTATATGGCCTTTTGGAACCAAGCTCTTCTTTATGTAGAATTATCAAATCATAAATGGAAGGAAACAATTGACTCTAACGATAAAACCTATGAAAATATCTATTTCTTCTGAATAGCCTTTACTGTTACACCCGTATCGGCCATTGCGACTGACTACACAGTAGACTCAAGTCCAGTTGATGTTACAGTCCCAACTGGAGAGATTTCAGTAGCAGCTATGGACGATGCCCTTGTTGAAGGTGTGGAAGCGTTTCAAATATGTATCGATCCACCTACAACCCCGACCGCCTACAAACTCGGCACTACGTCGGATGTCACAGTATGGATATTAGATGCCGCAGTTGTGACAACGACTCCCGCAACGACAACGACTCCCGCTTTGGGTAGGTACACCTATTCAGGTACACCATATTAAAAAACAAAACAACAATAAACATATATATTACCTTTTTACTCTTAGCTTTGATGTGAACAGTTTTAAAGCCCATAACCCTAACCCAAACCCAAACTTAACTGTTTATGTATATATTAAC
>NW_027305733.1:7500-71653 GCF_039555335.1 Amphiura filiformis | reverse complement strand
TGGAGTTGGCAGCACAGAGCACCCCTGTTTGATCAAAACCACTCTTAAAGGTATTATAGCTAAGGTAAAAGATGAAAAAGGTTGTATGGTTTGATTTAGGATCAATTGATTTTTAAGCTTAGCTTTTACTAAATCAAAAATATGGAACTCCCAAAATGGAAATCATTTAAAAGTACACTATAAGTTAAAGCCATAATGTGATTTGCCCCACAGCTTAACACCCCTCAATTTTTCTTGAATGTCTACTTTCTGCATGCTTTTTTTAAATGCAAATGTTGTATAAAATACCATGTGAAAGACTAAGCCTGAAGTGCCATAATTACAGTAAAATTGCATGAGAGCTCTTAACCCCTAACACTGGGCCCTAGTTTTGAAGCCGGAAATCCAAAGAAGATCCGAAAAAGTCAAGAAGAAGAAGAATTTTTGACTTATAATTCCCTGGATTCGAACCTTTTGACCCCCCTGCACGCCAACCACATGATCACGGGACTGAGAAGGCTACGAAGAGGTTATGCTGCCCGGCTAGCAACTCTGTGAGCAGCATATAACACAATACACTTTGAGGTGATTGCCAAAATCATCGCAGACCCTGGGATGTATGCATGCGCACCAAAAATTTCTTTGTCAGTGGTATTTTGTGGTGATTAACAGGTGTTAGGAGTTAATCCCCGGTTTTATCTCACTATTTTCCCTATAGCTACACCGCTGGTTTGAAAGGGCTAAGCATGAAAGTAGTTTCCTAGCAATTTACCTCATATTATTTTCTCGACTTCAGAAATTATCAGTATAAACCTCCTTGACAATTACCAGAGCTACTAATATTATGGAAAAATATTTGGGAAAGAATAACAAAATTAAAATTCTGACCAAAATCATCTCATTATTAAAGAACTGGAAGTTTACCATTTCAGAATTGAAAGCAGTCTCAGTATGTGGGAAAACCCTACTCTACCGGAGAAAACGAGGTAATCTTTGGCATAGTGCATGTAGGTCTACTGATTTACCTCCATTGCATTTACATGTAAACAATTATTTGAAAGCGTTTCAAACCTCAACGCCTCTACTGAACACCGTGTTAACCAGATGGAGTTAGGAGCTAATTAGTGAAGAGGGGTAAGAGGGTGGGTAGCTTTAATGTGTCACAATGAGCAAAAAGATTGGATGCACAAGTGGCAGGTGTACATACTGAGGGGTGAACTTTAGCGGGGCATTTTCACTAAGGGAATAATAATAATAATAATTTATTCTATATAGCGTATTACATCAAAAGACCACAAGGCGCTTTTACACTAAAAACATGAGTACGTAATAAAACAAATGCCCATTGAATTATAAATATACATCATTAAGAAATAAAAAAAATGAAATAGGAACAAGATGAACATTGTACAAAAGTGAATTGCACAGAAAAAATACATGCAAAATGAGCAAAAAACAACTAAGTGAAATGTTCAAAGTGACGGGCATATTAAGCAATAATGCAAAGCTTACAACAAACAATAATTTTAATAACGGCAATATACTGCAAACAAATATCAAACAGAAGATGAACAGAATCACCAAAACACAATTTTTTTAAAGCCAAGCTGTACACTACATAGATAACACGAGAAGTAGAAAACAAAATGAAAAATGAAGTATAGCAGCGAAACCAATTAAACACATGATCAATCGTTAATATCAAAATGGCAAAACACAGTATCAAATTGAATAATATGAAAAATGCCAAACAAATGGACGTTCTTTTAACGCAAACAATAATTAAAGTGGCAAAGCAAACCTATTTACACCAGGTATAATACTCAAATGAAAAGAGCAATTATGAGAACAACCAAGAAAAATAACTTGAGTTATACCAAAGGTGTAAGCAAAATATTATATACGAAACATATTGCAATAGTTTTAAACATAATTAATAACTGAGATAGCACAATTATTAATAATACAACAATATCAACAAAACAATACCAAAGCGGGGCGAAGCAAACATGTTCTACAACAGGTATATAATGCTCAAATGAAAAGAGCAAGACACATCACGAGAGCAATCAAGAAAAATAACTTGGAGTTATACGAGGTGTGTAGACAAATATTATGAGAAACATGGATTGTACACTTTTTAAACAAAATTGCAGAATGGTTATTTATCCAGTTCAAACATGTGCAGGTGAACAGGAATGTGTGCCTTTTCCTTTTATTTGTTTTTTAATTTCAGGTTTGTCTTAGCAAAATCCTCATGCAAATGTTTTAGGTAGTTTTGTGGTAGTAACTTCCTGCAGATGAGGTCACACTCACACACCCTCCCCAAATATTTGCATGTACATATCTATTGTAATAATAATTAAACATCAGTATAATTACAATGAAAGTTGAAGGGCCTCTTTAAAAAGGTATTAGTAATTTTAGCATGTCTTGGACAAAAAATGCAACATTAACTATATTACACTTATTACGCACATCAGTTACGCCTTTCATATCAGCAACAACCACAGTATGTACAAATAAGTTCGTTAACCATATTTTAACATACGGCAAGTAAATTGCAGTGTAGAAATCAAGAAGATAATTGTTGTTTTTAAAAATCAATTGTTAATTAATTAACAAAAATAAAGGGCAAACTTACAGTGTGTTAAAATAGTGCAGTTCCACAAGGGTCCTTTCCTGGTAGGTTTAATTGGGTGAAAGCGAGCAACGCCCAACAGTGTGAATGTCTTCCACAAAACTAAATTACTACTGCATTAGCTGTAAATATGTATGAAAGCTGAAAATGAAAGCTGAAAATAACGACACAAAGTCACTACCAGTTGGATGAATACATAGTTCTACGCATGTCTGATTTACCATTTGTCACTTTATTTTTAATTTATATAATTATGGTAGGCAGGGCTTGCAGCAACAGGTGACTTTCATGGATTCATGGTTAGCATAGTGTAAACATATGCGTTGATCTTGCATATCAATTTTAATACACTTGACTAGGTCAGTTGTTGTGAATACAACTCCTATTTCATTTTTTAATGTTACACATACCGCAATAGAGATGCAATTTCCAAGTTCAAATATAAGTTAATTCGTTTTATCTTAATTCAAACTACAACAAAGTTTTGTCTTCACAGAGCTTGACTTGATAACATATAGCAAAAGTTATAAGATAATCTAGAATGATGTATAACATCTATAGCAGGTGTACCGTAATGTGATAAGATGTGGGGTGCTTCAACAAAAATGAAGAGTAGTAACATCCAAATATCATAATAGGTGGAATCCATAAAAAAAGGACTTTTTAAATTGACCAAGAAGTATGGGAAATCACGGTATCATAATGATAGTTTGAAATTTGGAAAAAACTCTCACTATATTATACATTAAAACAAACAGAGCAAGGAGAAATTATTTTGGCATTCACATGGATCATGTCATTTAGTGCCTTCTAAGACCCCTAGCATCACAATAATTGCAATTACATATTTTCTTGGTGATGTAATAAGCTATTAAAGGCTTTTATGTTATCAAGTATCAGAAAGGATTTATGGGCAATTTCTATGAAAACGAGGTCCAAGCCAGTTGCAGAAAAAAAAAAAAAATAAGTTGCTTTAAATCTGCTCAATTTGTATAGTTTTTGGAAGTCAACATGTTGAATATTGAATCAATAAAGTTTGTGAACACCACTACTTGCACTTTTATGTAACAAACCATAGAATTCTCTTGCCTTTTATGTGATTTAGGTCCTTCGTGAACAATTAGTATCATTTTGTATTGATCGTGTCTTTTTCACCATAAATTTCTGTCTGAATAACATATGAAAATTGAAATTCTTTTTCATTGAAATATCACTCTGTAAAACATTTAAACAAAATTTGCCAAGTGGTAAACAACTTTTATTGTTTTAGCCACTAATGTTCGCTTGTCATGATTCAACCTTGATGAAAATTTTGTCCTTTCAATTTTATACCATTTTCCAATACTTAATATGTTTCAGCTTAACTAAGATAGAGTAAATCAATCCCTGCTCTAATGAACCAATTGACTTATTCACTTTCAATGCAACTTTAACATTTTGGTTAAATACACTTAACTTTTTGATAGATTGTATATAATCAAGGTGCTTGATAACATTGTTGAATTAAAAAATACCTGCCAACACCAGAAACCCCAAAAGTGGTGCATATATTGCGACTGATACTTTAAAGCGACTCGAGCACATAATGGTGGGCGTCCAAGTGTAAGCCCCAATGGGGGGAGGTTGAGTGGTCAGCCAGAGGGTTTCTTCACAATTTATACTACAGAAGACACCATTTCTTAGCTATTTCTGAGGGGAAATTTACATTCAAATGGATTAAAAATAAGGTTATTTTGAGAAAACAGCCTAGATAACAGCCTTGAAGAATATCTAAAGTCTGCACAAAAAGAAACTCAGCTGTTATAAACACGACTATAGCTTCAGAACTAATAATTGTTTTCACAATATTTTAATATAGAGGGAAGGATGAATTATTTACAGGCATTTTGATACCACATTTGTCAAATGTTGTTCAATATTAACAACACAGCAGTGTTTTAAAGAAAAATACCAGATTTTAAAAGTTGCAGTTTACAGCGATCAATGGTTATTATGCCAGCACGGTAGCACGTAAAGCCTGCCATTATCTTCACGCTCATTTCAAAATCAATACAAATAGCTGCAACTTTTATATTCGGCTATTTCTTCCAAAACACTGCTGCATTTCATTCATTCATTCATTTATGGTTTATTAACATCAATGCATTGTAGCCCGCAGGCTAAATTACAGCAAAGTTTACATTAAAAGACATATATAATATACCCAATAAAGAATTGACAAAATGCAAGTGAACAACAAAATAAATAAACAAAATATTGCAGCAAACCCTATAGCACAAACCCTACGAAAGCAAAAAACAAGTTAATAATCCACCTCAAGAAATCCAACCCAGACTACTCACAAGCACACAACATTTGCACAGCACAATCCACTTGCAGCACACTGGAAGGCAAGCACATAACCACTCACAACAGTTGCTCACACACCCCACTCAGCATGACACTAGACACAACCTGAATTATACCACAATCAGAGTCCTCACACCAACAAAACTCACATATCAAAGTCGATTCTCCCACCCCCCCCCCTATACTTTCAATACAACAATACAATAAGATAATATCAAGAATTTGGACAAATAAACACATATCAATATAAAAACAGTTAGCCAGCAACGTGATAAAAATTAGAGCACATTACATGAGTTCATTGAGCAAATCGACAAAATAAGGAATTGCACATTGTGAAACCGATTGGTTCTGCACTTGATTTTGTTAAAATGGTTTGCATTTCTCAGAGAATATTGCACTTTATCTTTTAACTTTTAAAGGCAACCAGGCACTGAACTCATCTGACTTGTAGATATCCATGGCAAATTTAACACACAGCATTTTACGCCTTTCCTGAAGGCTGGTGAGGTTGCACAGTTCAAGAGCATGGTCATACGACAGATAATCTGGACCAAGAATGATCCTGAGGGCTTTTTTTGCACCCTCTCTAGCATTAAGACCTGAGATTCGATTATTCCTGCATTCCACACAGGTACGGCATACTCTAATAAAGGCCGCACATAACATCTGTAAATAGTAATCAAATCATCAACAGAAAGGCTGAATTTCTAAAGCACTTTAAGCATGTACAACTTATTGCTAGCCTTACGCTTGACTGGAGACAAATGAAGATCCCATTTCAAGTCGGAAGAAATTGTAACACCTAAAATTTTGACTTTGTCCACAATTGCCAAATTCTCGGAACACATTTGTACAGGTGCACTGTCAGGTGGGTTCTTCATAAAGGTAACATCTTCATATTAACACACTTGTCAGGATTTAATTTCATATCATTTTGCTTTGCCCACTCACAAAAACCATCAAGAACATTTTGCAAAGATTCAGTATCACCAATACGGGTTTTCTCAACAATTGTCATGTCATCAACATACTTTAAACTCAGAACCCGGCCATCGGTGACATTTGTGCGGACAGCTTCATTAAATTTGGCCAGAAAACCAAGAGGGCCAAACTTGGTACCCTGCGGAAGACCACCTTTAGGTAACAAACTCAGAACTGTGATTTTGATAACGAACACACTGCATTCGTTCTTCTAAGAAACTGCACACCCAAGGGATCACTGATGGACGAGTTCAAGTTAAGAAGGTCTTTTATGACGATATTATGATTGATAAGGTCAAAAGCCTTACTGAAGTCGGTTATGACAACCGAACACTTTGATTTCAATTGGTCCGTATGAGAACACAAATTGTTAACCAGTTTGACTAGATAATGTGAAGTTGAAACACCCTTGCGGTTACCAAATTGATTTGGGTCAAGATTGTGTTCTATATCCGACATACTCCATTCGGTGACAAATCCCTCAGCTAACTTCGCGAAATGGTCAGTTAATGAGACCGGACGCAGTTTGTCCCACGAAGGCGGCGAAGTTTTAGGCAAGGGTATTACAGTAGCTTTTTTTCATTGTATAGGGACAACACCATTCTGGTAAGAACAATTGAGAAGATCAGCTAACGGCTTGCTGAGTTCATAGGCGAATTCGCGGATTAGGTTCGCCGGAATGCCATCTGGACCCCCTGCTTTCCGACGATTAAGGTTCTTTAAACGATCATACACGTCCCATTCATAAATTTTGGGACAAGAATCCGGCGCTGGAAGAAACACTGGTAGGGAAGACCGTTCCAAAACATCAATGTCTTTTGTGATGGAAGCAAAATGTTGGCTGATGCTGTCAGCAACCGCAGAAACATTAGTGGGGTCAACTCCAGGTGGAGGATCGGAGCTATAGTTGGCGAACTCTTCTGGCCCGAAGTAATGAACTTGATCTCTATACCAAGCAAAGCGGGGTTTTCGGATTTCATATTTTGAATCCTGTTGTGATAGTAGTCTTTTTTAGCATCAGAAATTTTGCGGATGATCATATTTCTGACTGATTTCCACCGGGGATCACCTTTGCCAAACAGTTTTTGTCTCTCATTGATCAGGGCTTTGATATCATCTGTCATCCATGGTCTATCTTCTACATGAAGCTGTACTGTCCGTGTAGGAAAGTGGTCGCTGATAGCTGTAGTAAGTGTCTCATACATAGCATTACACTTGCTCTGAGGATCATTAGCCGAGTAAACTTCGGTCCAATCATGCGCAATAATCCACTGTCCAAATTCCCGAACAGAGGATTCTTTCATGGGTCTAATTGTTTTCTTCACGGTGACATTGTGTTTGGTGAGACTAGGAAGAGGGTTCCACAAAACAACATTATGATCACTATATACGCCCGAATGGTGGAAACGTGTCAGGAGTTTCATACTGTTTGGAAACATTGGTGACTATTTGTCCAGAATAGCATTACCTCGGGTAGGCTTGTCTACTACTTGTGCGAAACCTCCAGTAGCTAATCGCTCAATGTCAATGCGATTAACATCACCAGCAATCGTGATACCAGCATTAGGGTATTTGGTGCTGATGATATCTATAGACTGTTGCAAGTGGATCAAGCAACAAATCAACATGGGGATCATCAGGTGGAGAATAAACGGCACAATAATACAAAGATGTTATAGATCGTGGAAGGAATGCTGGTCTTATTTGCATCCACACGACCTCCAATTCGTCTGGAACCTGAATGTCAACAGTTTTTGGATGCAGTGAGTCACGAATATACAGGGCAACTCCTCCGTGGATACGATTTTCACGCGGTTTAGAAAACAAAGTAAAGTTATCCACTTGCAAGTGATCTAGCGAGGAATCTGGCTTGATCCATGTTTCGGATATACATGCAATATCAACAGAGTGATCATGAATGAACGATCTAAATTCATCCATCTTGTTGTTAACTGACATTGGGTTGCAAACAACAACAGTTGGAAATTTGTCTTTATGTGTAATAAGTTTGGGAATAGCAGTGAGATTGGAGAGAGTGGCTCCCCTCTGATCTGATACTTTAGTCTTTCTTGAAGAATTGGTAACAGGAATACGCCTGTGGATGTGCATGCCTCCTCTCCATCCACGTCGGCGTTCATACTTTTAAGCCAATTAAGGTCAACATTGGGCCCAGTGAGACTTGCATTATGATATCTAAAGTCTAACAGCTCATTGCGAGAATAGCGATACTCCGTACTGTGGTCACTATTTAGTACGGGTGATTGACCATTATCCGTAAGTGATGAATGACCATACACAACACCGAGGTCATTGCAATCAATAGTCCGATGCTCAATGGTGTTACTATTACTAGCGTTATGGATATCGTTGCAGTATTCATGTTCAAAGTTCCTGCCTTCTGTATGAGCCACAAAAGTCAAATTCTGCTCATTAAAGTTGTTTAAATTGTTCTCTAGGTACTCACGATTATTTTGGTGTAAAATATAGTTGGCTAACACAATCAAAAACGACACAAAACGAAAATGAAACAGGAGCCCAATCATGGCTGTGTTGTCGTCAGCTAACCATATTGAACAAAATTGGACAAATTAGGTATCAAAGTGCATGTAAATAAACCATCCTTCTTTTTTATGTTGAAATAATGTGAAAACAATTATTAGTTCTGAAGCTATAGGCGTGTTTATAACAGCTGAGTTTCTTTTTGTGCAGACTTTATTATACATGTAATATTCTTCAAGGCTGCTATTATTTGTTTCTCAAAAATTATACTGTAAAATAATTATGCAAATTAGGTACATAAGCCCAGACAATTTTAGCAGATTTAACAATAAGCACCCCAAAAGAGACCATTTTTGACATAAAAACCTGTTTTAGACTTTAAAAAAAAAAAACTTCCTTCATCCTAAAAAAGGGTTTTAGATGTTCAGTTTCCTATACTTTTGAAATTGATATACAGTAAGCCAAAAAATTAAGGTACCAGTTATGTTCACCCCCTGTATATCATAAACAAAGACAGCTATATCATAATTGGAACCAGCAGCCACTAGCTACATCGTTTAGCTTGAATTTAAGACCTTATTATTTTGTTGAAATCAGAAATCGTGCAAGAAATGAAGACACAGTGATCTAACAACCCAAGGAATATTGAAAGTAATAGTTTCAGTTTGCTGCATTGTATGCCCTATTGATTTGTACACAAAGCGTTCTCAGACAAGAGAACTAGCGCTGCGCTTCCACTGATTAGCATGTTAACTAGCGTCAGAACACAAAAGAGCAACTTTTTATTTTGTCTCTTCAGTAGGTTTTAGATCACCGTTTCTTTTTAATTCTCAACCAATTCCAACATATAAGGTCTTAAATCGGAGCTACAGAGTTCAGGTATTAGCTGATTGTTTTAAGTTTGACATATTTGTCTTTATTTAGGATATACAGGGGTGACCATAACTGGTACATGTACCATAATTGTTTGGCTTACTGTATATATATATATTATGTGCAATATAAAAATGATGATTCATCAAATTTTGTCCCCCTCCTTCGGGTATGTGGGAGGGGCACACATGGGGAGGGGGTACTAATATGCATTTCCTGGCTTGTTTTACACTTTTAATAAAAAGTGATTTCTTCTTCCAGAAGCTTTAAAGTTTTGAGTTTCCTATACTTTTGCACATGAGAGACATTCTCAGACATGCCAACTTTGAAATCCAGATTTCCGTACTCAGAAGAACAAAAATCCGTATTTTGCACCCTAAAACCGTATTTTTAAACATGTACCTTTTCAAGATTGGTCCATGCCTCTTTAAAGAATAACATGTCTGATTTATGCTCATGACCACACTATAGAGATAAATTAAACACTAATCCTTAGAAAAACAACTCATATTTGAATATAAAGAATATAAACCAATATTGCTTGACGGCCTTCTCCGGCCTTCTCCAACGATTTTGATGTAAATTTGATTTTTTGGCACTCACTTTGAATAATGGTTGGCTGTGAAGGGGTATTAATTGTAGCAATTATATTATACATCTTGATTATTCATTTACATAAAATTAATCTGTTTCTCCAGATTACAACAGTTGTTACAAAAAATGTTGTGCTGCTTATCATTAAAAATCAATGCCACAAACGGAGGCATCACAAGATCACATCCAGGGACCAATATCAGCCTCTTCATTATTTGCATTCAACATAACAATGACATTCATATGTACTAAATTCTATACCCTTTTAATGTGTGAAAAAGTTTTATGAAAAGAAATCACGTCATTAACGGTTCACATGATAATAAAGGAACAATATCACGCCACACTCTCCAAAAATGCACAAAACAAGATTCTACTCAAAATATATTTCTATATTCATGGTTACTATGCAATACAAATATTCCAACAGCAAATAGAAGTACACACCTCTACTATTGAAAATGTTTTAAAAATAGGCTGTGTATTGCCGGCGCTGAATCAAATGCATAAGATTGCGAAGAAATTGTCTAGGCCCGGATTCCTGTGTATTTCTTGATTTAGCACAAGTGTATTATTTGTCAAGCAAAATGAGCAATCCATTTAATTCAAAATGTATTCTCATTCATGATTTTGTATACAATAAGTCTATGATATCAAAACTAAACATCTCAAAAGAAGTAACTAATCCCCTTAAAAAGAGCTATTGTATTACAATTCTGTAAAATGCGTTGGAAGCAGAATTTATTTCTGCGCATTTTGACACCTCATTTGATACGATAGCCCGGAAAACAATAAAACAGTGGTCAATTTAATGTAGTGAGGTCCAGATTTGAAAGTTGCACTTACAAGAATACAAAAACACTCGGATATCATTACACAGATTTCCTTCCATTATACAAAATCAATGCAATTTACTGCCACTTTCAAATCTTGGGCTACATTGATTCAAATGTACGCTGTGACGTCAATATTTAGTCAATTGCTACAAACGAGGTGTCAAAATGAGCAGAAATAAATTCTGCTCCCAAAGCATTTGACAGATTTCTAATACAATCAGCCCATTTTTGAATAATGGTCTTCATTTAAGGGGGGGGGGGGTAGTTACTTTTTTTGAGATGTTTATTTACATGTGTACACTCATCATTAAATATACCATCTTCTTTTGAGGTTTGAAATTAAAAGAAACAAAGATTTTGCTTTAAACATATTTCTCATAATATTAATCTATCAATCTGTAAATATAATTTTGTGCCTACTTATCAATGCCTGCTTGGCAGCAGGATGCTGAACCCTAAAACTCCTACATTGTGTAAGTACTACAAAATACTACTTGATATAATGTGTAGGGGTGCGTGCATGCATGCATCCAGAGGCGGATTTAGGGGCGCAGCATGGTAGCATCATGCTGAATGAGGTATCAAAATATGCAGAACAAAGTTTTCCATCTTCCATTTAACTATCCTTTTTTTTATTATTTGACCCATTAGGCTGCAAGTCTCCTCCTCCAGCTGTCCCTGTCTCTAGCTTTTGGCTTGGCTTCAATCCATGACCTCCACCACAGTTTCTTCCTTCCTTTTTCCACTGTCTGCCTCCACATTGTATTAGGGCGACTATTCCTTCTGCCTTCTGGAGCCCAGGAAAGTGCTGTCCAATATGGCTGTTGTCATCCATCCTTAGCAAATGGCCAATCCATTTCCATCTCATTCTTTTACTTCTTCACGTATCCTGGTTCATTTTAGTTTTCTTTAGTAGATCATTGTTTGATATGACATGGTCATCTGATCATCAACATTATTTAATGAGACATGTCCATGCAACTTCCTGTTATCACTATCATTGCTTTTCCAAATTTCACCCGTGATAGAAACAGTTTAAGTTTGGTTCCTAAAGTGAGCTTGCTTGTATTCCAAATTTGTTTCAGCTTCATGAAAGATCCCATTGCTTTGCAAATTCTGTTCTTCATGTCTTCACCCCCTCCTCCATAGTTGTTAGCATTGGGGTATGTATACTTCTCTACCTTGTTCAACTACTGGTCTGCATGCTAAGACTATCCTGGTGTTGGATTTGCTGTTTATTCTCAGCACTTCAGCTTTCTTGGTATTAATTTTCAAACCGATTCTTGCTGTAAATTCACTTAGCTTTGTTGCCTTATCCTGTATGTATTGAATGCTCTTCAATCTATTGATTACTTTATTTTATAATTTGGGCTTAGTGTCTAAGATATTGCTTTTGTTTTGAGTGTACGGATAGTTTTTGTGCGCAGTTTAATTAAATGTGTCCCCAGAATCACCATGTTATATTGTCATTTATGAATGGGCATTTTCATATTGTGTTACATTGTTCCAAACCTGTACGTGCTTCTATGCTAAATATAGTAAATGCTCGTACAATCTACAGTGTTATCAAAATTCTAAATGTGTATGAAGCGTGCACACATTTCATTTACACAGTCTGCATGTAATTTCTCAGAATATAAACTTTACACAACTTAAACTCTACTTTCAATTTCTATTAACAAATCCTGGTATTTTCAGTTGACAATGACTCATTAAATTCACAAATTCTTTAGCCTAGACGCAAACAAAACATCAGGAATTCTGTGGGTGGGTGTCCTTTGTTTAAAGTAGACAAAACACATTACATGGTAAAAAAGGGTTCAATCAAACATTTTATTTTTTAAATATTGATCAAATGTAGCAGTTTTTGAACAGTAAACAGTAAACACAACAGGCTATTTTTTTCTGGTTGTTTTTTCATCACTTGTTCTAATTATAATATGTTTGTACTGTTTTCCTGACACTTCAGTGGGCCTTGGAATTAGTAATTTTTGACTATCAAACTTTATCAACTTATGTGCCTACATTAGCTGTTTTTTGTCTCTTCTGCGTGTACCGTCTAGTCTGTATTTGTTTCACCACGTCAAGTTGATATACCTCAGAAAATCTGAAGGGTAAAGGAAAAGAAAAAGGGAAAAAGTAGGTCATTTTCCATCAAAATTCACCCCAATCATGGGCCAAAATAGTGCAAAATACAAAAAATTTTCCCACTGCGCGCACATTGTCATAATAAAGCTCTTTTTATCCTGATAATGGGCGAAAATAGAGTCAAATGCAAAACTTTTGCACGCTGCGCGCGCACATTACCTCAATAAAGAATTTTGGGAAGCTCGAAGACATGTACAGTCTTTATCAGAAAACAAAACCGGCATATATATTGTATGATGCAACTATATTTTTTTTTCGTCTGTGCCCCCGAAAATTTATTTTGCCACCCCTGACCAAGAAAGCTGGCTACGCCCCTGGTATACCTCGCCAGTTTTCTTTCTAGTTGTTTGTATATATTCATGATTATACTCTTGTATCATTTATTGATCCTTAATGTATTTTATATCCTCTTCCGTTGGATTCACCATTAACCACTGTTAAAGATATATATTGCGAATATTTAACAATATTGTGAATAGCTGTTCTAAACTCCGAGAAATAAACTTGTGAAATTGGTAACATTCTTTAGGAGCACCTGATACTTTAAATATTCCAAAATTCTGGGCATGCATTTCTTTCTGATTCTAAATTATTTCCCTGATTCGAATGTAAAGTAGCACCAACCGGACCTCACCGACCAGACCAAATGTTCCCCGGACCAGACCAGACTGGTAAATATGTCCAGTCCGGGGAAGTTTTTAGTTTTGGGTGCCCTGCAGGACACTAATATGTATCCCCTGTATCCCAATAGAAGAAGTGCCTCAAATATCAATATTTCTTTAATTATGGTGAGTACATATAAGTAAGCCACAGATAAGAGCACACAACCAACACACCTACATGTTCCTGCTATCAAACATGGACATTGAGAAAAAACCCTTACACCTATATGAACTTTCACTGTTAAACTGTCACATTGCTACAGGGTGTCCCAAAAAAAAGAGGCCCTCATTCTGCCCTCTTTTTTGCCTATTTCTGATAAGTTGATCAAATATATTTTGGTATGTAAAGAAACCTTTAATTGTAAGCTTCAATAAACCAAAATAATAATTACAATCGGCTCACAACTTTTGACGATATGTCCTTTTAAAGACAAGTACCCGTTTTTCACTCTGTCCACGGATAGCAAATGGAGTGGTTGGGATGGGTCATGCTGTGGATTGGCCTGCGAGATCACCAGACCTCACACCACTTGATTTCTTCATTTGTGGCAAAATCTAAGATCTTTGCAAACGTATTACTGCTATATTTGCAAGTATCAGGCGCACAAGGTTGGTACGCAACGCAATTGATGCAATGAGGAATACGGCTGAAACCTGTATTCGTCAAGGAGGCAACCAGGTAGAGGGCAAAGCAGCACAGTAAACTCACTTCAAAAGAACCAAAGACAAACTAAACAACCCTTTTCAGGGCTACCTTTATTCCAAAAGAGAAATGACTTATGTTGTCAACATAAGAAAGCAAGAAACAATAAAGTAAGAAACATAATAAAACAAAAAGGCATAAAATAACCCAGAAAAATATAAGTAATTGCAAGTATAGCAAAAGAAGTCCCATCCCACATCAATTTAGCCCAAATTAATGACACTTATCAATATCCATAACCCATAAGCCCACCGGTAAAGCCCATTCCCTAAAATAAAGTTGTTATTTGATAACGTTATCACCGAGGAATGTTTTATATTCATGCATGGTATATGCACTTTTCAATCTTTGAAGTAGCCAAACCTCCTCCATGGACAGAGTGAAAAAACGGACACATTTCTTTAAAAGAGCATATCTTCAAAAGTTATGAGCCGATTGAAATAATTGTTTCGGTTTATTAAAGCTAACAGGTTAAGGCTTCTTTACATACCAACATATACTTGATCAACTTGTCGAAAAAAGGAGAAAAAGAAGGCGCAATGAGGGGCCTCTTTTTTTTTGGACACCCTGTACAAACCATGGACCTTTCATATAGCAGTCTATGAGGGTACATAGCGTCAATTGCATTTTACGCTATCAGCAATCCATTGCAGGTTAAACATTTGTGAGGGCTATACCTGGACTCTATTGCTAGTGTGCCCTTGTAGGCCTTGTTTGAAAGTTTGAACAATGACACACACCTGGTTCTTAGAAGAATCAGGTGTTTATTTATTTATTTATTATTCATTAGGCATTTCAACAAAAATATACAGCAAAATTAGACCAGCAAGCAAGGGCTGCCAGGGCCCACAAAGTGGCAAATTAAGCACTGACATCAAAGAGATGAGTGGACCCCACCCTTGCATGCTGGTCATGTAAATAAACAAATTATTGCACTATAAATACACATAAAAATAACAAAGATTATTATTATTAATACATTATAAAAGTACAAACATTTTTAAAAGTGTGTACCCTTGTGTGACAATTTACTCAATTTATCAAAATCTAAGAATAATGCAGACATGTCAAATTGTCAAATCACAGACTGGAAATACCAGTTGTTAAATTATACATTATCAAAGGAATAAAGGGACATTCACAGATTTTGAATTTTACAGTGTTAACACAAATTATGGAGTTTTATATTGAACCTACACATCCCCCGGCCTATACATTTCAAAGTCATATTTGTTGGAAACTAGAATTTTGCTGTCTCTACCTGCGTGGTTCTCAACGCAAAGCGTCGGCCGCAATGTTTCCACCTTGACGCCCATCATTTTAACAGGTACAATTCCACTTGACCCCAAAATGACCTTAATATTATTTGCCTCACTAAGGTGGCCTTTCCCACCAATTTTCATGAACCTGCAGCAGTCTATGGCGATTTGACCCCAGATGACCTTGAATGACCCCAAAATGACCTTCACATTTTTGCCTTGTTTCAATGGTCGTCCCCACAAAATGTCATGAACCTGCGACAATCTATGGCAATTTGACCTCGGATGACCTTGGATGACCCTAAAATGACCTTGACATTTTTTTTTTTCCTACAGTAGTCCTTCCCACCAAATTTCATGAACCTGCAACAATATATGGCAATTTGACCCCGGATGACCCCAAGTGACCTCACAATGACCTTGCGATTACGCAAATTTTGCACTGAAAAGCAAATCAGGTCAAGAACCTCTGGCTGTGCTACTCTCCACCAAGTTTCATCACTGTAACTCGTACAGATCTCCAGATAATCTGTGCACAAGGTTATTTTGCTTGACATGCATAAATTATGCAAATTAGATACTTAATCACCATATTTTGCGACAAAAACCTGCTAAAATTTGGAGACCACCAATTGCCACCCCTCCACCAAATTGCATCACAATACGCCTTACCAGTTCTGAGAAATTGCACTCGCAAGCTCGGACGGACGGATGGACAGACGGACGGACGGACAATCAGGAAACATAATACCTCCGGTGAAGGCATAAAAATCATTTCGGCATGTCACATTATGTCACACACACTTCACTAGATGATTAAATGGGAGCGTTCACTAAAACAGGAGGAATAACTGAACAGGTATAGAATCAGTAAAAAGGTAAATTTTATTTATCTGAACCTGACCTTTCTTAGGCCTACATTTCCTTTTTTAGCTTCTTTCTTTCTTTTTTAGTTTCTTTTACATGGCCCAATTTTGTTCCATTCTTATTTTTTTTTAAATTTTTGCTTCTAAGCTTGCGATTTTCCATTTCCATGTTTTTTTATTTATTTAATCCTGTTCCCGTTTCTAAATCTGTTCTTTCTTACATTTCCCTTTTAGCTTCTTTTTTTATCTGTTGCTTAGCTTGTGATTTCCTGTTTCCGTGTTATTTATTTAATTCCGTTCTCAGTTTAATAGGTTTTTTTATTTATATTTCCTGATCTTATTAATTTAAGCTTCTTTTTTTCTTACAATTCCTGATTAGTTTCTTTCTTTCCTTCTTTAGCCTATTTTATTCCTGTTTTCATTTTCTTACTGTGACTAACTACATAATAAACCCACATATCCGTACCTTTTTGTCTTCATTTCTTTTCTTTTTTATTTATAGTAACGCATGTTGTTTGTACTTTTAACAAACAAATATTTTTCGATTTATTTAAAAAGTATTTAGGGGAACTTATAAGTTGTGGACCCTATAGTAGACAAATGGGTGACTTCTATTTGAAATAATCATTCCACTTGTGGAAGATATAGGTAGCCATATACAAGGGGAGTATGGGTTTCAAAATAATTTGCCTGACTGCAATACTAGCAAACGTCACAAACTCACAATGCAATAGCATAAGTTAATCTAAATTAGCTCCTAACTGGGCTCAAATTTAACACCAGTCCATTGGCAAAATCCAGCCAATATGGAAAGTGAAAGCACATCTTACAGCGTAACTGATTGGGCACCTGATGTCGTGTTTTGATTGTATTTTTAGTTGATTGTACACTTTTGGGATGCAAAACATGCAAAAATTATGTAATTTTGTGAGTTAAAAAAAAAGAGCAACCCAAAATTTTTGTGTTTTTTTTGGGTTGGTCACGAAGGGCAAACAAACACTTTTTGGCCTAATATGAAAATTGGCCTCTGGTAGGACTCATACACATTTCTACAAAGCACAATACTGTCATCATGGCATGAAAGTTATTTTTGCAGCAAAATAAATCAGCAAATTTATCCAATTCTTTAAGGGCTGGGGTAGCAATGTTTGCACAGTATTTTTTGTGGGACATGAGAGCACATCAGACATATCGAATTGCATTCAGAATACGAGGAATGTCCTTCTGATATCAAATAAATTTGATTTTTTTTGTTGACATTTTAGGTCTTTTTGGGAAAAAGTGCATCTTCAATGCAAAATGTCAAAAATTTGTAATGATTGTCGGCTTTTCCTCCCAGCTACATACACTTTAAGTACATATCATTAGATTTATAAATTTTACTTCGAGGACTGTTAAATAAAAAAAAAAAAAATCATAGGGTCAGTATCAGTTAACTTTCGTTCCTATGGTAACTTGCAGAAATATGACCTGTTTAATTATTATTATTACAAACTACCAGAGAAATGCACTGGCCATTAGACCAATCATATTAAGAGCAAGGTATCTGGTAGTTTGGAATAATAAGTACATCATTCTGCGCTTGTGCAATAGATCCCTAAAAGTTCATAAAAAGGGCAGATATTTACAACTTGCATGCATTCACTTCCTTCAACTCATTACAGTCTAACCACAGCTCCGGAGCCTTGAATAGGAGAACCTTATACAGAAAGACTATTAAATAGCTAGAGGTTCTCTTGGGCAAGATACCACAGACAAGTGGTCCGCCCGCCTCAATACGAGCCAATACATATAACAATAAATAATAAGTCCCCTTAGTTCATCAGTCTATGTAAAATATCCCCTAAATAGACCACTAAAGGATTGCTATAGTAAATGCACAAGTCTTTGTCTCTTTGATGTTAGTACAGAGAATTATTATACACCTACGTCTACCCTACTGGTAGCCTAACCACAAGGTATGAATGTAACACTATCATGTTTTATAGTGAGAGTCCATGCAATAACTAGCTAACTATGTGTACCTCGGGAGATGAATTTTCAAAATGATCACCAATATCGCTTGCTCCGTCCTCTACATTGATGTACCAAAAAATAGCTCCTTCCCCACAGTAGCATATTTAACATTGTGTGAATGCTGCTTTATACTGAAGACAGCATATTTTACATTGTGTGAATGCTGCTATCTACTGAAGACAGCATATTTTACATTGTGTGAATGCTGCTATCTACTGAAGATAGCATATTTACATTGTGTGAATGCTGCTATCTACTGAAGACAGCATATTTAACATTGTGTGAATGCTGCTATCTACTGAAGTCAGTATATTTAACATTGTGTGAATGATGCTATCTACTGAAGATAGCACATATTACATTGTGTGAATGCTGCTATCTACTGAAGACAGTATATTTTACATTGTGTGAATGCTGCTATCTACTGAAGACAGCATATTTACATTGTGTGAATGCTGCTATCTACTGAAGACAGCATATTTACCATTGTGTGAATGCTGCTATCTACTGAAGACAGCATATTTACATTGTGTGAATGCTGCTATCTACTGAGGATAGCATATTTACCATTGTGTGAATGCTGCTATCTACTGAAGACAGCACATTTACCATTGTGTGAATACTGCTATCTACTGAAGACAGCATATTTACATTGTGTGAATGCTGCTATCTACAGAAGACAGCATATTTACCATTGTGTGAATGCTGCTATCTACTGAAGACAGCGTATTTACATTGTGTGAATGCTGCTATCTACTGAAGACAGCATATTTACCATTGTGTGAATGCTGCTATCACTTCTGTCTTCGCGCTATCGCCCATCCACCAAGTTTATGGCGAGAGATCCTTCCTCTTCGCTACGCCATCTCTCTGGAATAATCTCCCGTATAACATCTGTTCTGCCGACTCACTTCTCACCTTCAAGCGTCTTCTGAAAACTTATTTATTTTGTATGTAATTGTTATTCATCTATTATTTATATATATAAACCCTGCCCATTTTCCACACAGGGAGCATGATACTGACAATCTTGCTGAGAGTGATGTGCTGGTAACCTCTCCTCTCCAAGGTTAACAAACACCTGTGCCGGTCACATCTCTGCTTTGCAATCTTCACCCAGCCAAAGTTTTGTTGTATATTATATGGGGCGAGATATTGATGATCTCGTCGAGAGTGAAGTGCTGGCAACCTCTCCTCTCCTGGGTTGCTCATCATTGTGCCGGTCACACTTTTTGATTTCGTCGCTATTAAATGCCTTTGTATAATATGTATTTCTGGTTGTATTATTTTGATAATTTATACATTGTTATTGCTTGCATGTCTGCTTTTATCTTTCTTTATGTATCTGCATATAATATGTTTTTAACCATGTGTACTTTTAAGTGTATTAAGTTTTAAGTACTAAGTAAGTGTATTGGTTTTAAGCCATCTATTGCAGTTTATGTAAAGTGCCTAGAGGCTTTGCATTGGGCGCTATAGAAATCTCTTCTTATTATTATTATTATCTACTGAAGACAGCATATTTACATTGTGTGAATGCTGCTATCTACTGAAGACAGCATATTTAACATTGTGTGAATGCTGCTATCTACTGAAGACAGCATATTTAACATCGTGTAAATGCTGCCATCTACTGAAGACAGCATATTTTACATTGCGTGAATGCTGCTATCTACTGAAGATAGCATATACAGGGTGTCCCAGAATGATCTATACTGTGTTTGAAAAAAATATTAAAAATATATAGTCAACAGACAACAGTGTATCTAATTTTGATAAGTGCAATACAATGGTGCACATGTCACCTACTTATTCTGTCACTTTAATTTAAATAGCTTGATTTGTTTTTGATGTGACACTGAAAATGAACAAAAACTGCATTTGTATAGATGAGTGGACTTTTGACGTCAATGCCTGGCAGTATTCGCACACATCATCACAATTTCCATTGTTTTTTGCCTGGCAGTATGCGCACACATCATATTTTGTTCAGGGCTTGTGTTTTAAAAGTCCTGCCACATCACAATTAGGTTAAATTGAACAGTGTAGTGGTTGCACAGGGTTCACTCAAGCATATCGATATACCAGTCCCTTGCCTTTGTTGATAGACATTGAGGTCAACTCATCTATAAATTACACCGCAAAGGCATAATAACACATGGATGCTTTATCACCATGCATCGTCTAGCCGTGCTGTGCAATATATTGGAGAAATCCTACATTCTGTTATAGGAAATAAATAAACACTAAATTTGGTACGGATGTAGAGCGTACAATGCTGAACAATTCCGTTTTTTAAAGTTGCAAATCTTTTAAAACTAGATTGTCTCAGCAGCAGGGGACATTAGGCTGTCATGTGGTCTCATCATGCGCACAGTTGGTTTTAAGGCACCTGAAAAATCACCAAAGCCCAGATAATTCATTGATCAGGAGTGATCTTGAATTTGGTAGCTGCCTTTGGAGTGGTACATCCAGACACAATATTCAGTGTCTCGAAAGTGTGCAAAGGCGAGCTACCAAGTTCATGCACTATCCTGATCTGGATTATCGGGAGCGGTTGTGCCATCTGGGTATGTTACCCCTCACGCTTCGTAGAGAGCAACTTGATATTTGTTTATTTTACAAGTCCTTGTCTGACAATTACGATCGGATGTCTACAAGTATGTCAAGTTTTACAAGTCAGAGATTGGGCAAGACTGTCCCAACACAAGATCAACATGTGACACCTTGCGCCTTAGGATCCCCTTCTGCAAAACGGAAGCTTTTAAGTCCAGTTTTTTAACCGCATTGTGCCAATTTGGAATCAGCTTCCCCTTAGTGTTAGGTCCTCTTCATCTTTTTCTGTTTTTAAAAGCAATGTGGTTAATTTTTTGCATTCTCACTTTGAGTTAAATTTTCGGCCGGCTGACATTTGTACGTGGGTTTCCGTATGCAGCTGTGCTATTTGTAGGGTGTCTTAATTAAATTTTTGATCTTGAGGTGGGATGGTCTTAGAGGTGATATGCACCTGTTCATCCCAATCCTCTACACTGGTATCTCTCCAACATGTGCTGGATCCATGGTGCGTTTTATTCACATGTATATATATTTGTCTTTTTATACTTTTACTTTGTGCAATATATTTATCCATCTTTTATCTAATTTTGTTATTTGATATTGTAACCAGTGTATGAAGCCAAATAAATAAATAAATAAATAAAATGTGCATCTAGGTGTAGAGGCTTATCCTCTTATTCCCACTTGAGCATTCTCAAGTACACTTAAAGTTTTTGGTCTCCTGGTCAATTCAGTTTTAATTTAGGGGTTGTTGTTATGTTGTTATAGCAACAAGCTCAGTTTTTCTGTCCAGTCAGCTGTCACTTTAGTGGTGTGCAGCCATTCAGGTCTCCCGTCTTATTTTTTCATTCCTTTGTAATGTCCATAGTTCTCCTAGTGATGCACTTGTAATTGTTCCTTCGATCTTGATGGACCAACAAATCCCACCCACCCTCCCAAAAGCTGGAAGGGTGAATCAGTTAACTAAATATGGTTAAAGATACTCCAATAAAATGGTATGTCCAATTATGCTGCTTTATGCTTAAAAATAGAGGCTTTGTATGGAATTTCTTCAAATCTTGAAGAATATCATTAGTAGATTGTCTCCACTTTCTACTGCGTTTTATAGAAGGGAATGAATGCTTTGTATGGAGTTTCTTCAAAACCTGAAGAATCTCGTCAGTAGATTGTCTCCAATTTCTACTGCGTTTTTATAGAGGGTGGTGGAGTTTCTTCAAAACCTGAAGAATCTCGTCAGTAGATTGTTTCCACTTTCTACTGCGTTTTTATAGAGGGTGGTGGAGTTTCTTCGAAACCTGAAGAATCTCGTCAGTAGATTGTCTCCACTTTCTACTGCGTTTTATGGTATTGATTGGTTTTATTGGGCTATTGAATGCTTTGTATGGAGTTTCTTCAAAACCTGAAGAATCTCATCAGTAGATTGTCTCCACTTTCTACTGCATTTTTATAGAGGGTGGTGGAGTTTCTTCAAAACCTGAAGAATCTCGTCAGTAGATTGTCTCCACTTTCTACTGCGTTTTATGGTATTGAATGGTTTTATTGGGCTATTGAAAGCTTTGTATGGAGTTTCTTCAAAACCTTAAGAATCTCGTCAGTAGATTGTCTCCACTTTCTACTGCGTTTTATGGTATTGAATGGGTTTATTGGGCTATTGAAAGGATGGTGGAGTTTCTTCGAAACCTGAAGAATCTCGTCAGTAGATTGTCTCCACTTTCTACTGCGTTTTATAGTGGGCTATTGGTTGCCTTCATGCTTTCCTCCCTTTCTACTGCGTTTTTATACCAGGGTTATAAATGCTTTGTTGCTTATTTGGAGTATCTTTATTTACTTGGTTGTAATACCGGTGGATTTAATAATATATTATATATCAGTAAATGGTTTAAGCATTGATGCCGGATCTTGCTGTATACAAAATGTTCGTTTGCTAGTGTTGGCATTGTTTATTCTTTTGGAGATTTCTAATTATTTAATTGCGGTTAAAAATGCTGTTTTCCAATCCAATCCTCTGTTTGATCCAAAGATGTATCTGTTTAAGATATGCTTAAGATTTGCTTAAGATGAAATTTGGTTAAATGTGATTCAGAAGTCAACTTTTGTTTGTCCAGCCTGTATGGTTGGCTTGTACACATTTTTCCAATAATTCGTGTATTTATTGATTTATATGAAGATAATAAATAATTCCAAATGCTTGCTGCAATTAATTATCTCAATGTATATAATTTGTTTAATTGATATGAAATCTGTTATTATCTCAATATAGTCTTTAATTTCTATGAGATTGTGAAATTATTATAAATAAGCTTATGTGTATTAAATGGTCCTCATGATCGTGGGGGCAATGCGGAGTCTATTCTTTGTGTTGTTGTGCTTTCCTGCTGTCTCGAGACAATTCTTGGTATGGAATTAAGTGAAACATTTCAATATGACTTCAGATATTTAAGTTAAAAGTATACATTTTATGTAATTTTTACCACAATTTTACCCAAAAATATTATTATTATTATGCTGTTATGTACCTGTGGGTTTGCCAATACAATACTGTGGACATAAATAAATGCTACGACATTAAAGTGGTACTACACCCCCTGATAAATGTTTGCATTTTTCTCAAAAAATAACTACACACTGGTAACAAAACTTATGTATATTATAGGGACAAGGAATCCAATTTCTTTGCTGAAATTTCAGTGATTCAAGACAAGTGGTTCATTATATATTGTTATAATCCTGTTAGATCATATTTAATAATAATTATGCACGATTATGGCATATAAGATTTGTCTTAAATATCAGGTTCACAACAATATGTTAAGAAGAAATGAGGTACATTCTAGCGGTACCTCTTTTCTTATCATAAATAACATATCGCTTGTCTTGAGTCACTGAAATTCCAGTGTAGCAACTGGATTTCTGGCCTATAATATACATAACTTTTGTTACCAGTGTGTTATTATTTTTTGAGAAAAATGCAAAAATAGTCACAAATTTATCAAGGGGTGTAGTACCACCTTAAGGACAAACATTTTCTATACTTTTATGACAAATCCATCTTTGCCGGCATTTAAAATGATGAAACTCATTATACTGCAATAATTATCCTCAAAACTGCCAACAAAGTAACAAATCCTTATTTTCCATACAAAAAGTACTTCGTAACATCATAAATAATCGATAGATATTGATTATTTAGTGAAAGTAAGAGCAAAAGTATCCCCATAACATTTTCCAAATACTTTTGTGCTGAATAGTTAGTAATTTTACAGGTTTTCAAAATAGGTTGTTTTGTGAAAACCTAGAATTCCCCCATTTTTATGCAATATCCTGTAACTTCTATTAGAAACGTCCAATTTCTAAAATCTAAAATTTCTAAGAAAGCTAAGTATATGTATACGAGTGGATATTCATACGTAGTGGTAGTATATGTAGATCTTAGAATTTAAAACAATACTACCAATAGTAATGCTCTATGTACTTAAAACAAGAAATGTCTTTAAAAAGACAACACCATGGATGAAATTCATGATTCATAATTTTACATTGACAAGTACTTGGAATGGTAGTAATTTTTTGTGTGTAGCACATGCACAACTAACCAGGTTGGAAATGTTGTTACCACGAATAACATACTATAAGCTAAATTGAAAAATGTGTGTTAAATAGGTCTACATTTAATTTATACTTAATTTATACTTGTTCAAACAAAGGGATCAATGGAAATCACATCCATCGAGTTTCGCATCAATCCAACAATCTATATTCAGACAACTTTGTGATTACGTTTTATGACATGACTTTGAACATTCTGACAATCCAACAATATATATACAGGGGAAAGAAGAATTACGCATCGCACACTAGAACATTTAAACATGAATTTACAAATGGAAACATAACATGCATAGGCAGATATACCAGAGAAAAAACTCCGGATCAGTTGACCTTTAACAATTATAATCAAAAAGACTGATTACTCAATCCCAGGGGTTCCCTGGCTCAATTCAATCTTTATTTTCTGAATGTGTTGATTATAATTGTTAATCTTTATTTTCTGAATGTGTTGATTATAATTGTTACTACTAACTGCCCAGTTGCTCTACCAAAATGTATAAAACCAAAGCAACTATCTACCCCAATTACTGGTATTTAACCCCCCCCCCACTAGTGTCACTCCCAACATCAATTAGTGATGGTATAAACTAACCCTAGTTAACAGTGCAGGTGCCTGGGCACCTTATACCCAGCTTGGTTCCTGTCTGGTCAGATAATTGCTCATCAGCAGGGGTGCATTTATATCATTTTTCATAGAGCAATTGTTCAAAATATTTAATGTCAAATGGTTCCTAAAAACCTTATTTGTGAATGGATTTTTATCGTTAACAAAACAAAATGTATGCTTAATATATCAATTATTCCATTAACAGCAATTTCCTAAGTTTCCATCCATAAATAATCACGGAGTATCATCTGTTTACAAAATGAGTGTTTATTTTCAGATTTCCAATTAACCATTATCAGTATAGCTGCATGATAGGGTGCCATCCAGACCTTGCTAATAGTTATAGTCAGAAACAGGTATTTTGTCCTGTAGTCCCTGGCAACCCAGTCTCCTTGTGGCTCACTCGCAAACATACACGACAGAAACCGGCTGTGAAGGAGCCTAATGCACGTAAACAACTTCGTTATAACATGTATAATAAAATCCGATTTTGAGTATAATAAAGAAAGTCATGCTTATGCAAAATGAAGCAATTACCTATTGCTAACTTGGTAAAATGCATACTCGTAGCCCAATCTTGTACATCATAGCACCCAGTTTTGGTTTGTGGTTTCGAAATGTTGCAATTAAACATTAGTTCTTTCAAATATGAAACGCTAAAACCCAAATCTAGAACAATCATATATTTAGAAAGATATAGTAAACTTTCCATGATAGAGATTGGACCCAAGACATACATGTAGTACACCCAAATTAAGTGTCAATTCAGAATTATCCCACCCTGTATGCATTGTGTGAATGTTGTTATTTACTAAAGATAGCAATGCATTGTGTGAATGCTGTTATCTACTGAAGATACCATATATAACATTCTGTGAATGCTGCTATCTACTGAAGACAGCATATTTAGCATTGTGTGAATGCTGCTATCTATTGAAGACAGCTTAGTTCACATTGTGTGGACATTGTGTGAACGCTACTATATATTACATTGTGTGTATGCTGCTATCTACTGCAGATAGCATTATATTGTGTGAATGCTGCTATCTACTGAAGATAGCATATATAACATGTGAATGCTGCTATCTACTGAAGACAGTATATTTTACATTGTGTGAATGCTGCTATCTACTGAAGACAGTATATTTTACATTGTGTGAATGCTGCTATCTACTGAAGACAGTATATTTTACATCGTGTTAATGCTGCTGAAGACAGTATATTTTACATTGTGTGAATGCTGCTATCTATTGAAGACAGCATATTTTACAGTATTTGAATGCTGATATCTACTGAAAACAGCAAGTTTTACATTGCATGAATGCTGAAAATTATGTACGGCCCCTTAGGGTGTCACAAAAATGTGCGTAAAGAGTTACTTCCTCCTCCCGACCTGCCAAAGACTTCAAAAAATTTAACACCCTGCTTGGGACACAAAATTATTACACCACCCCTATTTATGCATAGTCTGTCTATGCAGTTCAGTTTCCTTATTGGCACTTTTTAATATTACCATCATTTTACTCAAAATGACAGCAACATGAATACACTGGGTAGACCTACTTTAATACTTTTAAGTATTATATAGGCCTACTCGGCAGTGGCGTAGCCAGTGGGGGGGGGGCAGAGGAGCCCCGCTCATCATGGCCGTTGGTTCATGTAAGGCCGTCGGTAGACGGAAGGCGTTGTTGAAAAAAAAATTGGGTTAACAATAGACTATTTTTCACCCAGGGTGACAGGAAAAAGGGAGAATTGTAAAGAAAATGATGAAAATTGTCAATTACACATAAAAATTATGTGTTTTTATGTTAGTAACGCCTATTATCCTTTTTTTTTTGCTCTTCACTTTTTAAAACCATGCAAAAACATATGGGGTCAACAAATCACAACTTCCGTCGGTAAAAAATATTTCCGTCGGTACATTTACAAGATGTGCCCCCTCGGTTCCAAAATCCTGGCTACGCCACTGCTACTCGGTGTCTTCAAAAGTCAATATTTTGGTTGGTTGATTGATTGATTGATATATTGATTGATTGATTTATTTTTATCTGTACAAAAAAAGTTAACGCTACAATTTGTTGACATTTGCAATAACACCACTGCAGATACAACAAGCACAAGTGGCAGCAAATTCCCCTGGTACACCACAGTCCAATGAGCAGCAAGCATGTTTTAAAAGTAAACAGGAGACAAAAGTCACCCTACTTGCAGCAATGGATCAGGGTCCAATCAGGTGACTACTTTTAACCCGTTAAGACGGCTGTAGGAAAATACAATGTAGAAACAAGTTGCAAACTACACCATATGATTGACCACCCAACAACCACCGCACACACACTATAATGTACTGGCCAACTGATCAAGATAGTATTATAAAACAAAACTTTTCACTTTCCAGTATTCACCCCCCACGCCAACACACACACACCCCAACGGGTGTTTGCCTCCAAACGAGGACACAGCTTAGGGCTATGCAAACAGGGATGTTTGTAACTGCATTCAATCAACAAACCATGGACATTTTTCACCATTTTTTTTGTGTATGTGTATGAGATGCAATTTTACCTTGCAACTGCAGATGGCATATATAATACACAATAGAGGGCATATCTCACAAGTAGCAAGTGCATTTAATATGCAGTTGTGGTCGTTTGCAGATTTCCGAAACCAAGGACGGTCCGCCTTTGCAGAGGGGTCCACAGTTTAAATGTGAAATGTCATGTGTGTGTCCTCATTTGTCTGTAAGCACATACGCACCCCTTCACCTCTTGTACCATGTGTCAATTGGGGACACTTACCTAAAACCGCCAAAAGGGGAAATACAATTCTAGCCTAAAACTCACCAGTTGGGGACATTTGTGTGTCAATTGAGGACATTCGTGTGTGTTAATTGGGGACATTTGTCTAAAACTTACAATCGCGTACATGTCCTATACCCCATCATAACCGGGGATATCTTAAATACAATTTTTGGCACGTTTAGCCATAGTAGGGTGCAGGGGAAGTCTCTACAACCAGGAACGTCCCTGGTTGTCAAATGTCCCCATTTGGTGGGTTTTAGACCAGACCTATTCATAGGTGTTTACAACCCCACACTATCATGTCAATGTTTTTCACAAACACCCCAAAAAAACAAGTTTCATCCAACCAGCATAAATACCCACTATACACAAAACTTTCACAGCCAATTTTACCAAAAGTATTTTTAGCAAATGTAGGCCCTACACATATAATTTATGGATTTAATTTACAACAAATTTGACAAACTCATCAGTACCCTCAAGTTAAAGAAAAACAACTATATTTTTTCCTGAAAATCAACATTTTAAACCCCTAAATATGTCAATATGAGTTACATGTACTTGCTAGCTTGCCAAACACTGATTTTTACCAAAAATAAAATAAATACAGGGATTAATGTGACATATCTTCACAATTTGGATCTCAAGGCAATTTTATGCAGATATAGCATAACTTGCTTTACACAATGTTACAGTATCTATAAATAAGTTTCAATAAAATACTATTGTCATGGTATCAATGCTTCTTTTGTAGATTGAATTGCCATTCAATTTCAAGGTCATTTCCTGGTTCAAAATTAAGGTAGGACTAAACATCGGATAATAGACCCATAATGCAGGAAAATAACCACTACATCAAATCAGAATAATGTATCCATATCAAATATAACTAATTTATTTACCCAGTTTATTTTTATGAAAATTGAAACATTCTTATGTTTTTCTTTATTTGTTGAAAATTCCCTGATTTTTTTCTACAAATAAATATTGCTAGCCAAGAGGCAATGTGATATGGTTTCCATAGTTGATGGGTGGTTAATACAGAGATGCCACTTGATGTTGTCAAAATTTCCTGAAAAACATGGAAAAATTCAGAAAAATCACTTTTCCCTATCCTTTTGCACAGCAAGGGAAGAGCAAAAATTTCCTGAAATTTGTCAATTTTCTTTAACATTTCCTGAAATCAGGAAATTTCCTGAAAAGTGGCATCTCTATTAATAAGCCTAATAACTAAATTCACTTTAGGAAATTTAACTAAATAATAATAAGCCTAATAACTAAATTCACTTTAGGAAATTTAACTAAATAATAATAAGCCTAATAACTAAATTCACTTCAGGATATTTCCTGAAAAGTTGCATCTCTATTAAGGGAGATGTAAAGAGCGAATCATGGTTTGGATTCCAGAGGGAGGGTGTCTGTAAGAGGCACAGCCATCAGAAATCGAAACTGAGATCGCACACCAATAAACTTACTGCAGTAATTTTCCAAGTCTTTAAAAAAATTAGGCATAGGTGGGAATCAAACCCGGCACCTTTCGGTTCTGAATCAACGGATAGTACCACTAAACCAATTTCCTATCTGCACTAAAACCTGTGATATTAAGATAAGGATAATGAACTGAGTGCAATGCATTAGTCAAGATAATCGCACGCGCCGTGGAGTTATTGCATTGAGCTCGAGAGCCGATAGGCTCGAGAGATAAATGCAATAACTCCATGGCAAGTGCGATTATCTTGACGAATGCATTTGCACGAGTACATTATCCGTCATATACTTTGAGTGTATTAAAACAATAGGCAATATTAATTGCTGCATTCATTATATTAGTTTGAATATTAGGTAAAATATCTTAAATTTTAAAAACACCGTCAGGTCATTGACCAGGTAGCATTTACTAGTAAGTGGTCAAGAAAATCAATCACTGTATAAGTTAGCTATCAATTGTATCGATTGCGCCATACGTCATACTTTAGTAACTGAAGCAGTTGACCTGGAAACAATCGATTTTGACGTCCCACCATGTAGTACTACGGTGAATGGAGATGAGAGAATAAACTTATATATCAATATCAACTGGACTTTATAGTTCTACAATTTGAACTTTAAAATCTACTAATATTGTTAAAACACACGACAGTGGAATTTTTCAATTTGTTCAGTATTATAAAGCATGATCATGATATTATACGCTAGTGTGTGTTTCCCGGGAGTGTTTATGTTATCTTATATAGGCCTACATGTAATTCATTTGTAAAATGCTGAATATTTTGTAATGGTGTCATCTTGTATAATTATGGTCCACCTGTTTTTAGCCCTTTTTAATTAATAGAAGCTCGATTATTGTCATTTGATGTTTGATTTATTTGAGTTCATTAATCATAATTTATGGCAATGATAATTGCAAAATAGAACAGTTTGTAACCTATGATTTACAAAGTGCGCATGAAAAAATACCATACCCTATAACTATTTTAACACCACAGAATGTATATTCGTACTTTTTTGGTGGTATATATATCGAGCGTAGTAGTTATATAGTAATGTGAAAGTAGTATTTCTAGTATTTGAGCGTGCACGTATTATCTAAAATCTATTGTTTAGCGTGCGGGTTTTAGATAATGTATTGTTTAGCGTGCAGGTTTATATAAACCTGCACGCGAAGTAGTTCGCGAAAATAATGCACGGGAGAAGAATACATAACGATGAATAGAAACGGGCACTAGAAGTATATTTCTTGATAATGCTTAATGGAATAAATCAATATTAATGTATGATGTCATTCAAATAGAAGTCCCACAACTAAAGTAGCAATCGATAAATCTGCTCACTCAATCATCAAATAATCAATTGAAAAATAAATAAATAAATAAATAAATAAATAAATAAATAATACAAAAAGAAATTATAAATTATTTTTTCTAGGCCCTACGTTGGAAAAATAAAGCAGCATAAGAAAAATGATAGATGCATGGTTTCGAACAAGTGACGCTTAGAACAGCAACGAAGAAATCACAACGCCTTAGACCGCTCGGCCACACCTTAACAGAACCACACAGCCTACTTGATGTCAAAGAAATATATTAACCTCTAACGTTACGAAACATTGGCAAATGCCACAGGCACATGTCTGCGGGTAAAGATCCTACATAATAGAAAAGCACAAAAGGCGCACAAAGGGTCTATCCTTGAAGTCATACTAACCAAATAAATATATAAAGGGCATTGACATGTAACCAATTCTTTGTATACCTTGATACAGTCAACATATACAAAGAAGTATATTATTAGGCGTAGACGCAATCATCAATGCGGGAAGTATAAAACCATAGTCGCCACTCGTGCACTTTTTTGAGTCTACGGCTATTCCAAAAGCAGCCTTGAAACCTGAATTCAAAGGGAAATTTTGGGTTGTTACATGGAATTCAAAGTAATTATATCATGAAAAAACCCACCGAGAGGACTATGATACTTATTCAGAGCCAATCTACATTCTGTTATTTACAAAACCCGACGATCAAAGTAAAATTATAAAAGGAGCAGGACCAGATATCAACGTTAAATCCCAGTAAGCTTAAAAACGCATCGAAAACGCCTAAATGCAGTCACAAAATTTATAATATTACTAAATCACCAAAACTAGTTGTAACATAGGTATGCAGAAAAGAGTTGTATTAGCAATAACAAAGTATGTGCAAAAAGATTTGTCTTTGGCATGTCGCCTTCTTGAAATATCACCAAAATATCAAATTTCAGAAAAAACGCCCCAAAATTTAAAACAAACATGAACCTTCCAAAATAAATGCACATTTGCACATGGTGACCCGGTCATTACCTGGCGCTTTGATTTGGGATTCCTCGTCGCTTTCTCTCTTTAGTTACTAGTACTTTAAGTTTGCCCTTACCCCAGCCCTTAATAAGCCTAATAACTACATTCACTTGCCCTAACTTTAATTACAAATTACAGGCCAATATTATACATGTAGAAAAATTACAATTATTTAGTAACATTTTGAAATAAAATCCAAAAAGCAGTTCTATAAAATGAATATAAATGGACCGAAAATCATATTTAATCAAAGTGTCCAATTTTCAGACATTTTTAGTGAATGAGGTTAGTGTCCAAACCACTCTCTGTACAAAGTCAATGGTGTTTAGTAAAGAGCCTCTGCCACTACCCATAATACACAAGCAAATATCATGAGGTCTGCTACTACCATATCCACAAGCAGTCTGTGGAGGCACTGGGCAGGAGCTGCATGCCTCGATGTTGGTGCTATGTGCCTCTTCTCTACTCAGCGCTTTGGTATCAGCGCTACGCGCCTCTGCTCGCACTAAAAGGCTTGCTATACTTTGATCAGCTCGTAATCGAAGGTCAATTGCCATTTGGTCTAATACCATTTCGTCTAATTCGCGTTTAGTCTATATTCAATTGGTCTATTACCAGAAAGGCTAATTGCCACTTAGTCTAATAATCATAATAGTCTAATAGCCATTTAGTCTAATATTATTTGGTCTAACCGGTATGTCTACTAACCATATAGTCTAATAACCATTTGGCCTAATATTTCTTTAATAACCATTTAGTCTAATAACCGTTAAGTCTAATACTTGTATGGTCTAATAACCAGTTAGTCTAGTACCATTGCGTCTATTTATTAATAAACTAAATGCTTGTAAGACTAAATGGTTTGTAGACCAAATGGGTATTAGACCAAATGGCTATTAGACCTATTGGTTATAGACCAAATGGGTATTAGACTAAATGATTGTTAGACTAAATGGTTTTAGACTTATTGATTATTAGACTAAATGGTTATCGGACCAAATGGTTATTGGACCAAATGGTTAAAGGACCAAATGATTATTGGACGTAGTTGTTATAGACCTAATGGGTTTAGACAAAATGGATGTAGACAAACTGGATATTAGCCCAAATGGTATTAGACCAAATGGCAAATCCCCTAATCATACTGTGTACTTTTGAACACTCGAAAATGAAAAATCATAATTTGTTTGAAAAAAATCTATAAAAAAAAAATCTTAAAAAAAAACCTCATTCAGCATTCGTTTTTGAAACTGTCATGGGCTTTGGGAGACAGGTGTTTTGAATCAGTCTGCTCATAAAATCAAAATATTTTACATGTGAATAACATAGCAGATACTACACACATTGATTTAGGAGGCAAATACTTGAATTGGTCTGCCCCTAAAATAAAAAGCAGTATATCTCATAGCACTAAGCAGAGCAGATACTACACAGATATGGTTTAGCAATGGTTTGAGCCATATTCCCTGGTTTAAGTCAGGTTAAGGTTGGTCTGAACCCTGGAATTATGAAAACTTTCGGGCCTCATAACTGCTAAATTATTAGTCTAAAGAATATAAAAGTATACATTTTTAGAATGGAAATGACTTGATGAATTCATCTGTGAGGCCCAATTTGGGCCAAAATGCTCATTTTGGAGAAAATCCTAAAAACGGTTTTTTGGCCCAAATTTTTCGTGCAACGTAACAAAAAAATTGTTTGGCCAAAAAAAAATTTTTATTGATTTTTAAAAACTAGATAAAAATATCTAGGGAGCGTTTTTTCATTTTTTTGAATTTTGACCAACTTCACCAAAAATATTTGAAATTTGGGCGAAAATCAGGCTTTTTATGATTTTTTGAAAATTTTGCATTTTTTGACCATTTTGGTGCAAATTTCTCAAAGTTGGTCAAAATTCAAAAAAATAAAAAAACGATCCTAAATATTTTTATCTAGTTTTTAAAAATTAATAAAAAAAATTTGTTGGCCAAACAATTTTTTTGTTACGTTGCACGAAAAATTTGGGCCAAAAAACCCGTTTTTTGGGATTATCTCTCACAGATGAATTCAGCAAGTCATTTCCAGTCTAAAAATGTATACTTTTATATTCTTTAGACCAATAATTTAGCAGTTATGAAGCCCGAAAGTGTCCATAATTCCAGGGTTAAGACCACCCTTAACCCTGGTTTAAGTCAGGTTAACCCTGGTTTAAGCTAGCTTAACTCTGGTATAAGCCAGGTTAACCCTGATTTACACCAGGTTAACCCTGGTTTAAGCCAGGTTAACCCTAGTTTAAGCCAGGTTAATGCTGGTCAAGCAGATACTGCATTTTTACTTGGGAGAGCAAAAATATGTAGGATACCTTTCACAATCATCATCATCAGTCAGCTGCGGAGCAGACTACTACAAGCTTTCTCCAACTATTATGATCTTGGGCAAGCGAAACAATTTTGTTTGGCTGCAGCATCCCATCAGTATCTCCCAGGAGGTGCTGGACATACTGTAAGTACAGTGTGCTCTGCCATCCCAGTTTCCTCTTCCCATGTGGTGGAATATAAAGGGCATATTCTTTCACAGGCTCGTTATCTTTAAGACGCAGTAATATGGCCGAGAAATTTGAGTTGATGAATCTTGACTCTGGCAACCAATGGAGTGGTGTTGGTCAGATTGTAGATTGTTTCATTTGGAATCCGATCACCATTGTTGATGTTTATCATGACTCTGTGATTGCTCATGACTCGCACCCGTACAGAAAGACAGTACCAGTAACACAGGTTGTCTCAAACAGCTTGATTTTTGTTTCGATTGGCAGGGATGGGCTTCTCCAAAGGCACTCCAATTTCCAGAAAGCTGCCCATGCAGGCTATTGATTTTCTTCTTTTTGGGTTACTTTTATAGCCATCATAATCTTCTCCATTCTGGCAAGTTGTTTCTTCTCAGAAGCTTTCTTTTTCCTTCCACCAGTATTTTCTGTATGACAAAACAGAGAGAAAGAGAAAAAAATGTGTTTTAACTCTTAGGTGGTTGCAAGTTGCTCCTGGTTCAAACTAAATCTACTTCAATTGAGCCAGGCTAACCCTTCTATTTACCCTTGTATTGTTAAAACCTTAACCCTAACCGCCGAAGGGCTTTTTGGCACCGGGAAGGGAAAGAAGGAAGGAATGAAGAGAGAAAAGAAGGAAAGAAGTTGTTTGCTCTGGGTGGGATTCGAACCCGAGACCCCTCGCATGCCAGGCACTGGGTCGGCGACACTTTGCCACGGGTCTTGGGCTTCGCTGGCCAGCGAAACCGTGCCTATATATCACTTAGGGCGATTGCGTCATCACACCACGTGGGATGCATGCACGAACTGCGCATATATATAAAGTAGTATTTTGTAGTATACCGTCCTGTTAGGGTTAAGGAAGCCTATACTGAGTTTCGATAGTGGTAACCTAACCCTAACCGCCTAAGGGCTTTTTGGTGACGGGAAGGGAAAGAAGGAAGGAATGAAGAGAGAAAAGAAGGAAAGAAGTTGTTTGCTCTGGGTGGGATTCGAACCCGAGACCCCTCGCATGCCAGGCACTGGGTCGGCGACACTTTGCCACGGGTCTTGGGCTTCGCTGGCCAGCGAAACCGTGCCTATATATCACTTAGGGCGATTGCGTCATCACACCATGTGGGATGCAATATGTAGTTTTCAATCAGAGTTCCTCTGATATGACATCTGTCACATGTGGTGTACCACAGGGATCGATATTGGGCCCACTTTTGTTTTTAATTTATATTAATGACCTTCCTCTTTGTTCCAACAATGCGGACTTCGTCATATTTGCCGATGACACCCATATTCTTTTTTTCACATAAAGATCAAAACTCCCTTGAAACTCTAGTTAACAATGAACTAGTAACCATTTCGAACTGGTTTAAACTAAATAAACTTTCCTTAAATAACAAAAAAACTAATTTCATGATTTTCAAAAATAAATATAGTAATATTCATAACAAAGATATTAAAATTCTCATAGATAATCATATTTTAGACAAAGTTCACACAACTAAATTTCTAGGCATATTAATTGATGACGATGTTTCATGGAAATCTCACACTTCCAATGTATCCAAAATGGTCTCTAAATATAATGGTATTATCCGTAAGGTTCGCCCCTATCTACCTCAGGAATCATTACATACACTTTATAACACCTTTGCTCTCCCCTACTTATCCTACTGCAACATTATCTGGGCTGACAAAAATAATTCCCATATAAATTCATTATTCCTTATACAAAAAAGAATTATTCGGACATGCACCAACTCTCTTTGGCTTGCCCATACAGACCCGCTTTTTAAACAACTCAATACTCTTAAGGTGCAAGATATTTATTTCCATCAACTCGGAACATTTATGTTCCAATACCACCACAATCTCCTCCCAAAAGATTTGTCCATTAAGGAGTTTTTAGAACTAACAAAAGTATTCACCATCACCATACTAGGCAAGCCAATGATTTCCACGTTAAAATGTCCAATACCAAATTGGCTGATAATATAATTAGTATTCAAGGAGCCCTTTATTGGAACTCACTTCCCCAGTCTATCAAATCTTGTAGTTCAGTGCCATCTTTCAAATCCAACACTAAAAAATCCTCATCAGCACATATGTACAACACTGATTAGCCTACACCTGCAGTTGTTGTTTTGTTTGGTTTTTTCCTTCTCATTTTTCAGGATCTACTTGCATAAAATTAATTCAGTATATATGTTCCACAACAAATCGGACCCGTTTGTCTGTCTGTTTGTATTGTTCCAGTCTTTATTTATTATTATTATTACTTTGTTATATTAAAAATAAGCTATTTGATAAATTTTGTTAGCTCGCTTTGCCTTGTATGCAGATTATCACTTTTGCATTTCATTGTTCTTGCTCTGCAGAACTATACACCATTTACCATGTTAATTTATCGTTCCATTAAATATGTAGATTTAATTTACAAAATATTGCATTAAATATATAGTTACCTGCTATGTTAGTTATAACTTAGCTCATTATATAGACTCGTTGCAAGTGCACGTGCAATCATGTGCTTATGCTTTCACCCGGGCTAATTTTTACATTTTTGTTATTATTGTACCGTAATACTTATGCCATGCCTGAACTGCTTTATATTATAATGGGATTTTACAACCCTTTTACACCTACTGTGTAGGTTTGGTTGTTATTTTCACCATCACTACTCATTGATTTATAATTGAAAGCACAGCTCTTGTGATAATTAGTTTATACCTAACCCACAAGGCATATATCTTGCTATTGTATTTATTATTATTCTAAAAATTTAAAGTCTAAAGTTTATCATAATTATTTAATACTAACTTTTGTAAAGGGTACCACACCAACACGCTCTGCGTTCAGTGGCATCCTCATCATTTCACCATATTATACGATGTTTGTAAAAGCTTTTTTATATTGTATTTATTTAATGGATGAATTTGATGAAATAAAACTGAACTGAACTGAACTGAACTGAACATGCACGAACAGCGCATATATCAAGTAGTATTTTGTAGTATACCGTCCTGTTAGGGTTAATATATGATTTCTTTAAATTTAATTAATTTGGTTAATCTTTTCCAAATGTTATAAAATATTATTAATAACAACTGTCAGGAAAGTTTTCTGGTCATTTTGTAAGCCAAACTAATGTGGTAAATTGGAAGAAAACTCACTTGCTATCTTAGTCACTTAACTGTGGTGTTCTATGGGGGATTTAAAGTCATAATATGACTTTAATTCATGTCATAAAAATACAATGAATTTGGCTGAATCCAATTTGGTGTGAGTTGGAAAATGTGTTCACGCCAAAACAAAAACAAAAATCAGATTTGAAAAAAATTGACCAAGTTCATTTTAAAGGTAACTTGATTGACAGTCTCCCCACTTTACCCCCCCATCAAAATGCAGATTTTGGTATAAGGTGAAAGCTCATATTTTTCTCATTAACATATTGAAATTCTTTTTAAAAAAATAAAAAAACTAGTCTCCCTCAAATAAATGGCACAAGAGCTGATCATTCCACTTTGCATTTAGTGGACATCAGGACTGGCATCATAAATGGGCAATGTTGCACTTTATTAGCTTACTCATAAATTTATCTTCAAGTTATAAATAAGTTTAAAATCTAGGAATAGTGCAGACATCAATTTTTTCTTTCTTTTTAGAAGAATACGTCACCACTCACCATATATAACTTATTCAATTAATGTGCAATATGCATAACGATGCCATTAAAGAAATCACATCAGTCACGTAAACCATTAAAGGGACATTCACAGATTTGGAGTTTACACAAATGTGTACACAAATATTGTTTATACTGATCCTATACTCTGATAAGCTTGCACTAGGTGGGACTCAAAACATTGTGATAGATGGCATACACACAGCTGGGCGCAGCCCCGGAGGGGGCACTTACATGTAAATGTGGTATGGGTATAACATGTGCGGCAGTCAAGGGTCCCTTTGTCAGGCTCTCCGGCAGTTCCTTACGGGATCTAAAATGAGCGTTTATTGCGTTTCGACAATATTTTTTGTAGGACATGAGAGCACCTCAGACCTATCGAATTGCATTCTGAATACGAAGCATGTCTTTCTGATATCAAATAATTTTCATTTTTGAAAATCACAATATAATACAAATTTTATGACAAATTATAAAAATTTGATATTTTTCAAATTTTGATATATAACAGTCCTTGAAGTAAATTATATAAATCTAATGATATATTCTTAAAGTGTATGTAGCAGGGAGGAAAAGCCGACGGTCAATTGAAAATTTTGACCTTTCATATTGAAGATATGGATTTTTTTTCCCCAAAAGACCTTTTTTTGTGGTGTTTTGGGAAAAAAATCCATATCTTCAATACGAAAGGTCAAAATTTTCAATTGATCGTCGGCTTTTCATCCCACCTACATACACTTTAAGTATAAATCATCAGATTTATAAAGTTTACTTCAAGTACTGTTAAATATCAAAAATATCAATTTTAATGATTTGCCATAAAATGTGTATTAAATTGCGAATTTCAAAAATCAAAATTATTTGATATCAGAATGACATTCTTCGTATTCAGAATGCAATTCGATATGTCTGATGTGCTCTGATGTCCCAAAATAAATACTGTCCAAACGTTCATACCCCAGCCCTTAAGGCCCACATTTGGATCATGACCCAGTTCTTTGAGCCTGAAACTGACAAAAATGTTGGATTTTTTTAGCTCCAAAGCCTATAATTTGCCCCAATTTTAGTTCACAAGACCCATCAAAAATGTTGTAATTTCAGTTCATCAAGCCCCTATTTTGCCTCAAACCAGTTCTTAGTTCTACCGAACAATATTTAGAATTTAGACCCCTACCAAAATTTAGACTTTATTGACTCGCACAGTAACAACAACCAAATAATTCTTGCTTAGTTTATGAGCTGATCATAGTATGCATAGCTTACACATTAAAAGTTCATTTGCTGAAAAATCATTTTGACATGTCATACAGACCATATTGTCATTTAGTACAATCAAATTTATACCAGTTTATTTGGGTTGCAGCTGTAGACTTCTATTTTATATAGCACCAGAATGAGCTTGCCACAAAACCATATTCACACAAAATAGCGCAAACTTTATCACAGACCAAATTATCTTCAAGTTTGAGTATATTATTATGAGCTGAAGAAAAACATATCAGATCCGCTAATTTTCACAAACTTGCTGCCTATAAACATACTGTTGCAATTTTCATTTTGTTCTTTCATACTATAAATTATGAATGTACCATATCATTAAGTCAAAAATTCAGCCAACCACTCACACAAAATCTGTGAATTTGCCTTTAATATGCAGTGTGCAGTTGACTTTATGGTTCACCAACTTCTTTGCACAATAGAATAATAATTCTAGAAAGCTGCAACTTTTCGGCTTCCCTAGATTCTTCCCAATTTTGTACTCCCATCCAAATATTAACCTGTTCACTACATGTACCGTTCCCTTTCCACACAAGGGCCTTCTTCTGGATAAAGAATTTAGAAGAAAGTTCACTACACTTTTCCCCCCAAATGACTTGCCATGTATCAATCTTTCTAAATTTAGAACTTCAAATTGCTGCAAAGTATTTTTTATTTTTAAAAACCTTCGCAAAATGGGTAAACTCATTCCCCAACATCAGCAGTGAATAATGGCAGAACAGATACCTTACTTATACATATAACAGGTACATATTATTTTAGGGTCATTATCAACAAGGTGCCCCCAAAATGTGTGCTACAATCGCTTGCCACCACCACTCCCCTTCAACTTGCCAAAGGGTCCACAAAAATTCCCCTAATTATTTATATTATATTTTTTGTCTTTTTTTATCTGTACAGAAAGTTACCACTAACATTTGCCGACATTTTCAGACACAATGAGCCATGTACAACTGTTTTATTCAACTTGTGAAAATTAGCTCTTGAATTGTGCATATTGGGATACTATGGTACATGGAAAAAGTCTATACAATGTGATATGCAGTTCTTTTGCTAGGTATCCCAGAACCCATTGCATGTGCCATTTTCAATTTTAATTAGCACATGGGCAGTGTAATGCAGTATGTGACGACTCTGTAAAAAAGAATTTTAGCTGCTTTCATTGCAGAACTGTTGCATTGTGATTTTCACAATGCATAAAGAACAGGTGCGCGGCAAAGCACGGCCCAGCGAGCAGCGATCATACTGGCTATGAGACCAATTAAGGAACCTTAGCACAAGACTAGGGGGAAATGAGTTACTGGAGCAATTATAGTCCACTAGGGGAAGCAGAATCAGGCATTTAATCGATTCTGTGCCCACTCAAAGCGAAGAAAGTAAAAAAAAAATTAGCACGCTTTGCGCGCATTTCGACATAAATACTGTTTTAAGACCAAAACTCGACTTGATTATACCCAAATAAATGATACCGTTATTTGTGAAAATTCGACCACTGTGATTAACCACTCGCCTTTAAAATCTAGAAGGCGAGGCCTGGATCATTGATTAAATGAAGTGTAGAAAATGGTAGACACCTGGGGGCGTACAACTTTGTTTCAGAGCAAACTTCAGCTACATATAAAATCCATAGGCGTAGATCCCGGGGGAAGGGGACAAACCCGCCCCCCATATTTTGCCAGGGAGATGGTCCATACAGTCATTCCCCTAAAGTTGATGCCTGTATGTGGGTTTCTGACCAAATTAATCTCATATTTGGACATTTTAGCCCCAAAAGTGCACATTTTTGCTCACTTTGCACGAGTTTATTCCACTTTTACACCATATTTCTTCAATATGGCAAAATCTATTGCGTGCATTTGTACCATTAACTTATTCAGTCGCAAAAAGGTGCTTGATTCACTATACTTCGCGAAATTGTTTCCATCCCCGTCCCCCCCCCTAAAAGTCAAAAAGAAATCTGTGCCACTGGTAAAATCTTTCCTATTCACTTCTCAAAGCCTGCACTAGCCTAATGATCAGACTGCAATTAGCTGGTGATGATTCTTGACTGTCCACCATCCTGCGATACCAACATTTAATTCAAAAACAAACAAACCACCCAGTTGGTCCTGCTTGATACATATATTCAAAAGATGTGTGTGCACAAACACAGCCTCTAATATACCTATGACACATACACACCCGACCAAACACACCCCGATACACACCCATCCGGGCACCCACCACAGGTATGCAGTACAAAATACAGGAATTGTTGCAAAATTCAATTTAGCATAATTTAGGTCATCTCAATTATACACAATGTCTACAAATAAATTTGAATAGAATTCTGATTTGGTCTATTCATATGAATGACTAATTTATAGTTCAAGGTTATATCCTCAAAACTTATATATATTATTCTCTCCAGTTTCAATTTCATTTTTTAAACAGCCTTAGTTAAATTCTAGCTCATACTGCACCCCAGAGCATCAAATATGGACACCAAATTTGAACCTGTGTACTATTCAATGTGGCCACACATATTTATAAAATCCGAAGCCATACCAAAAGACATAAACTTCACATCAAACCCATAAAACACACCACACCAACCACTACCATTCTGTGCTGATAATCAGGGCCCTTCATGGCCCTGCAAGGTGCTAACACTTCAAAGTATTCATAGTTCTGGTTGCTAGGGTTCAAATCCCCACACAGGCATGGAATCCTACGTAATATGTATCATGTTCGTTTCCATCTAGCGATCAATAACCTGAATTAACCATTGTGTAATTCAATTCAATGCACAAGCTCATACACATGTGGTTCTTTGATGTCAATCGCATACAATATAACCCGTGATCAATAATGAATGTTGGTCAAAAGACGAGCTTACTGAAGTGAAAAATTATGTACATGCAGATTCATCATTTATATATGCATATTGCATTGAAAATCATAAAAAGCGATTGTTTGATCAACCCAAATGATTTTATTAGCGTTGTTTCTAAACCAAATGTCAAAACCACAAAGTGTTTTACCTGACTTTTGACCCAGAAATGTATGAATTTGATGAGAAATTGTGATGAAAAATAATATTTTACAAGTCAGATTCAGAAAGAGAAAATCTCATTACACATGTTAATTACATCACAATCCAAACATAGATGGTCAAGTTCATGGAGAATGTTACCAACTGTTGTATGTTTTGCCATTATTGTTATTCTATAGGGAATAATGTTTTATGGTTAAAATCAGACATGAAAACCTATCAAAAACACAACAAAAACGTGCATCGCTATTTGTATGCATGAAACAAATTGTACAGAAGTGACCTAACACTTATGAAGGCTGTATCTTGAGAAAGCAAATGGTCTGATGCTAGAATCTTGGGAAGGACACTCTGGTGAAATAAAGAAAAATATATGTGATTGATTTTGTGTGACTTTTGAGCGTTAAATGTTTCAAAATTTAAAAATGAACAAAATGCGAGTAACTATGATGTCATCAACATGACAATAATATTCATGATAAATAATTATTGCTCCCTAAAAAAGAAATAGTTAACAAATGGTTTGAATAATACATCGCACGACCTTACAGTAACTGTAACTAGAAATTTGTGCAAGTAACTTGTCAATTTACGCCAAAATCAAGCTTTTTGTACGGTTACTGACCAGCTCATTAGCGCGATATGGGATATTCTTTACCTCGAGTTTACTGCCCTCTGTTGACGACAGGGCTTCGAACTCTTATCAAGGCGATCTAAGAAGTGCAGGGCTGTGCCTTGTGCATAATTGTTAGTCAAAGATTGACTTTCATTCAAGATACCGAGGACCAATACATCATGACAGATTTTGGGTGTATTTCCCCTTGCTGTGAACATGACTAACTTTTTACTATCCAAGTTCAAAGTTTATTTCAAATATTATCCATCAAAACACATTAAAAACACCAAAATAAGGCCTATGTAATGAAATTATTAGTTTCCCGTCACCCAACCGCATCACCTTTTCAATTTGACCAAAACATTCATTATTTCATAATATCTGAAAATTGAGATGGAAATAATCAAAATTGAAACTCTCAAAATGATCATAATCAGCAGTTTTTCTTAGTTGTAGAGGTAGAGGATGTGGTAAATAATGGAAATTTAAGGATTACCTCTTAATATCTCATCATGTTTCTAGTGATTACAAAATTGCAAGTTTCTTTTCATTTGAATAAAAACAAATCTTTTCTCAATCTGTTGCAAAATGTCTGTAATGATGATCTAAGCATTTTTATTACCTGTTTTGAGATGGTCTTTCATCAACAATATAGGTAATACCCATGTAAATGAAAGTTTTGACAATAATGAACTTTTCCAAAATAATAAATTATGAAATCATGACCTCATATTTCACTGATCATATCATTTCAAAATGAAGAATAACAACAGGGTGGAGGTGGTGCAATGAAATGCTAATAGCCTGAAACTGCATGTTGCACTCCTGTACAGTACAAAAAAATAAATAAAAACATTAATTTACCACTAACAAACCTGGTATAACAATCACAATAGTCAAATCCAAGTGCGGACTGACCAGGTATACTGGCAACTGCGGTCAGTAGCTATAATGTATTTGTAGGCAATTTTAGATCTCGAAACACAATCTAGGAACCGTGGAAATCCAAGGTTGCCAGGTGTCTACTGTTACACAGAGGTTTCTTATGTGTGTCCTCATTTGCTGATGATTACAAACACACACATATACATGCTTGCCAAAACAAACTGTACTTTCTGTATACAACCTCCTAGACCTGCTAGGTCAAACTGTGGCAAATCCTTAGGGGCAGGATTCTAAGGGCTCTGATGCCATGTTTTTGGTCAAAATTTAGGGTAAATAGCTGAGATTTTGTGCATTTTACTTTAAAAAAAAAAAATCCTGTCCATACTTTATGCATGGGCAGATGCAGAAAAACAAAACTGTGGTGGCAAAAGCATTAAAATTTAGAGGGGTGGGTGAGCATTTTTAGTTTTGATGTTACTGGGACATTTGCGCGCAGACTATTTTACACCCAAGTGAAGGTGGATATTGCTAATTGACAGTGCGCAATTTTGCAATTTTACCCTATTTTAGCCCAAAACATGTGTTTTTTGGGCTAAAAAGGGACATGCACAGCTATACAGGGCAATTATTGCTCTATTTTGCTCTATTTCTATTAGGATTTTTAGGGGGTCCTCCACCATGTAAAAAATTTATAGGGGGCATATCCCCTGCTTCCGCCCCCTATGTAGCGAAAAAAAGGGGCATAATTAATATAATGACACGTCCGGCCCGTAAGATTATGAGGTATACTTAAATGTACATTGACAAATAAAATCTTCCGCAATTGGCTACATAATACGTCAAATTAAAAAACCTGCGAAGTGCGGCAAAATGTTTTGAAAAAATGTGGGCATTTGTAAAGATATAGAATAGATGTATTGTCAGATCAAAAAATCTTTGTTCAGATTTGCTATGTACAATTGCTCAGCAGGCACTTATCAGGAGTCCGTAGTGGGTGAAAGGGTTTATGTGTGACTTGTCCTGCTCAATACCAGACCGTTTGAATTTATACTCATTGGAGTCATAATGCTACACCCAAATTGCAATGTACACACACTTTGTTGACTTGAAGCTTGAGAGTACAAAAGTTTATTTGGTACTTTTTTAACATTCATGCGCTAAAAAATTGACATGTGCATGCCTTGTCATACATTTTCAAAAATTGTTCAAGAACAGCGTATGTGTTAGTTTTCAATTCGGGTCAAGATAATTAATAGACCTAGTGCCTATACCATTTAGGCACTAAGCAGAATTAGGCCTCAAAATAAATTGTTTGATTGGTGTAACCCGACCGACCATATATTAGGCCCGACCCTAGAGCTAGTTTTTTTAAAAGTTTTTTGCAAAAAAAAAAAATAAAAAATAAATAAAAATTAATCAATAATAATTAAATTAAAAAACAAAAAGAAGAAAAATAGTTCCAAGGCCTTAATCAAAAAAAAAAATTTAATCCCGACCTACCTACCCTTTTTTTTTATGTTGTGCTAATCAAACAATTTTCAAAGGCCTTATGATAGCAAACTGCATCATGTGCACACTAGAGTTGAATCCTGATCATAATTACCCTGGGTCCCTGTACTTTATACTCACCTACTGAATAATTATAGCAGCAGCACTACAAAGCAAACCCAAAAGAGTTAGACAGAGGGTTAGACATCGACCCAGTCTGGGATAACCTCCTGACCCCCGGAACCAAGGGGGGCGTCACTGTTGCCACAACATCTTCCTGTTTGACGTCATCGACATCTGTGACGTCATCGGAGGTGTCTCAACAACATCACTATTCACTAGCAACAATAAATCTTCAGAGCAATAACATCCGCTGAAGACGCCGGTTGACCCGGTGAAAGTGCTCCGGTGAGTGAAATTTGAGTAGTGTAGAAGTATAAATTTGCTTTCCATCTAAAATGGTTTTCCTGTTCAACATTGCTGTAAAGAAAAACATTTACCCACTTAGTTTTATGTGTGATGAACGGTATGCTGAAGTAAGCAGAATTTGGCTGTCTTCCCCCACCATTGGTGGATCATAAATCACCTCTAATTCACTATTACAGTCCCTGGCCCAAGGAAATGCACATATTTTAGGTACAAAGTCATTTGCTTCCAGTTTTATATTCTCAAAATGGTCATCCAAAAAGTTTGAAGTCCGACTTTTACTCACGTTTACATTTCAAATGCATTTAGTTGTTGCCAGCAATGGCGACCAAAGTTGAAAAGGAGCCCAATATTCACCTTAACAATGGTTTTCAAGAGGTTTTCAGTGGAAGAAACTTGATGACAAAGCATCTTCTGAAGTTTAGTGACTGAAGAGGTTCATCAGGTCTGTTAATTAATCAGCTATTTAGAGTTAATTTATCAAGACCAAGTGAAAAACTTATGTTTTTCTGCTGACGGTTTCGCCAGAAACCTTCTGGCTTTCTCAAAGCATTGATGATGTTATTGATCCATCTGCTTGGAGTTTAGGCCTGGCAATTACCAGGCATGAGACCGGGGCATGAGTTTTAAAATATGATGAATTAATGAGAGAGTCTGAGGAGTGGCTAGAAAAAATGCGAGGCAATGAGAGCGGTGATTGATGATTTTTGGGGGTCTAGGGAACGAGTTTCGGCGCTGAAAAAGGGGGTCGTCGCCGTGGCACATACCCGTATCATGGCGTAGGACATGTGAGTGCCCCCCCCCCATCCCGGACAGGTCAAACAGGTTGTCAATTATTGTCAATATTAATATTTTGCGACAGTAACTAGTGAAAACAGTTTACACTGGAGACACCGGATGGCACTTCCTACAACTTGAGAACAAGTCCATGCAAGCATGGTTGCAAAATTCAGCAGGGTTGTGAACTTAAAATTTAAGCTTTTTTAAAATAGCGTTCACTCGCATGCTCAGTGTCTCATCGGCTTGAAACCTGATCAGCAATTCATACATGTATTCCATACTTACCAACTAATTTAGAGACTACTTCCTTTGAATCATCTCTCGTTTGCTCTATCTATGGTGCGCTTTCTTAAATTCTTCATACTGACACACGGAGCAGAATCTCGTCAAGATTTCATGACCATTTTTATTATCATACGAGCTGCTCATACACGTTATTTATTACAGATAGCCCGTAGCTAAATTACCAATTGTGATTGGCTCACAGGCTGAAAACTTTTTTTTTTTGGAAAAAAAGAACCATTGGGCCCCCAATAATTTGGGCCAGGGTCATTTCCCCCAGACATTCACACCTCCAGACACACAGACCCATTCAGTGATCCCAACAAAAGTGTAAAAAAATAAAATTGTTTATAAATTGCTTAAAAGTGAAGGATAAGTCATTCAAATTGTCATTCGGTATTTTTGAAATGACAAATTTGGTAAAAAAAACGACGAAAACAGCAGTACTGACGAAGTTGAAGCTCCATTCAAAAACATGTAGCTAATTTAGATACTGTCAGTATCTAAATATTACAGATCATGTAAAATGTCTTATTTTGTCTTAAATACACGGCTTTCGGCTGAACCACTACCAGGCTATAATTATATTAGCCCATCTATGACAATGACAAAGGTACCCAAATCTGAATTTTGATAATTTTTACGATTATCCGGATGAGCAAATCACTGAATGGGCCTTTAATTTTTTTTCAAACCTGTTTTTTGGCACCTATAAAAGAAATCAGCCAAATTTGTTGTGTTTGTAGGTCAATGGAGCAATGCTGACATACAATCATAATTATGTCTTTATGTCTGCCATAGAACTCCATGTTAAACGGCCAAAATAGCCAGATTCGTGGCACTTTAATAGGAACTAAGGATCCAAATGACAAACATTTCCACTTTTAAGGGAATTTTATCAGTAAGTTGATAACTGATGTTTTCAAATTGACGTATAAGTGACGTAGGCCTATATTTTATTGCTAGCATGGGAGAAATGGGTAACCCTGAAATAGGGACCCAAATTGTATGACTTTTCTAATGAATAAAACTATCAGTTGTACGACCCCGGGTTTTATATCATTTTTATTGTAGGCCTATTGCTTTTTTTCTCTCATTCATTTAATACCATCCTAGAAACCATTGACCTACCATAAACATGATAAAACCCTTTGACCCACATATAACACCCATTACCAACCATATTAGGCTTTCACCATCCCGAAGTGCAGATTGACGCACCAAGACACCCCTTGATTAACCATGACACCCCTTGACCCACCCGGTGAAATACTTACCTCACCATGACACCCCATGACCCACCATGACACCCACTTGCTGTCAATGACACCCCTTGACCAACCATGACATACCCTGATACCCCTTGATCTCCTGAACATCCAATTGAGAACCAAGGATCCAATAATAAAAGGAATTTGATCAATAACTGATCTTTACAAATTGATGTATAATTAGTGACGTTTACTTTACTTGAGCTTCCCCGTTATCTTTATCAATAACTGATACGCATGCTCAGTTCAATAAGCAACTGGCGCCCCCCTTATTTTCAAGCCTGGCCAACCGAAACATCTTCTTGACAATTTATCACCACGTATGCTCTGTCTGTTCAAGTGATCAATCTCCAGTGGCGCAGCGTTAAAGGGTACATAACACAAAATAGCTTTCCATAGACTTTACGTGCAAAATAGGGGTTGCGTTTTAGGCCATAAGTCGAGTTACCTCTTACTTTAAAATATATATTTGATATCATCTTAATCAAGATTCTGCATAACATATCTGAAAATGACACAACATTTTCCGTCTACTTTTTGAGAAAATTAGCGTCAAATAAAAAGGCCAGATTTTCCCGTGTTTACATCCGACTGCTAACCGCGTTTTGACCTCGTGTGTTCATGCGCCCATAATCGTAAACATCACTCAAATTTTCGCATTTTCTTTTCAAATTTGCAGAGATCACATTCACAAAATCTAGTAAAACACGATTTTTAACACTAAAATTGTTAATATTGTACCGATTTTCTTCAATTATTATGCAAAGTTGGGACTATAGGCGTGATAAACTTTTACCGGAAACCGCTTCACAGGCGGATTTAGTGGTATGAACCCTCATATGGGCACGGGGGCACGTGCCCCCAATCGATCTGGAATTCCATAGGAAAATTGCCGCAGGGCGCGCAAATTGTTTTTTAAAAAGTGGTAACTCACCCCCTCCCCCGGCCCCCAATAGCTCCCAGTTTTAGGCCTATTTTGTCCATACAGGCTTGCCCCCTGGAAAAAATCCCAGCTACGCCACTGCCAACAATAATTAGTTAAAGCAATCATTTTTTAAAATAATAATAGTGAAAACTGGTCCACGATTGGCGTCAATTTCACAAATTTTTGGCTCTGTTAAATTAAGGGGTGGGATATGAACGTTTAGACAGTATTTATTGTGGGACATTAGAGCACATGAGACATATCGAATACGAAGAAGGTCCTTCTGATATCAAATGATATGAAATTTTAATAATTTGTCATAAAATTTGTATTATATTGTGAATTTCAAAAAATGAAAAATATTTGATACCAGAAAGACATTCTTCGCATTCAGAATGCAATTCGATATGTCTGACGTGCTCTCATGTCCCACAAAAAGTACTGTCGAAACGCGCAAAACGCTCATTCCAGATCCCTTCACATTTTACACAATAAAAGTGTCAAAATGGTTCACCAAATAGCCTCAATTGGGGGCCACATCCCCGTTATATAACGTGAGAGGAAGGGGAGACAGGAGGAGTGACATTTTACGGGGTGATCAGAATATGTTGCATTTTTTTTGCCCCCAATGGTAGAATGTTTGTGAAGATATTTCGTTCTGATGGGGGGTGGGGGGTAAGCTGAGGAAAATGCTGCCTTGACAGTCGCTGGCCATTTTGAGAGCTTTTAAAGAGGATGATCCGGTTTTATTACTTTTTTTTCACTTTGGTTGACGAGTAAACTGGACTCCCACTTCCAACCTATGAAGTTTCATGCTTTTAATTTAATCCATTTTGATATGAGAGCAAAATATTTGAGCTTCTTCTGATACCCAAACCTCACTTTCGATAGCGAAAAATTGGGCATAATGAACGAGGTTGTTAGTTACTGGTCGGACCATCCAGTTCATCCTCCTTTAAGGGTACTTGCCCATGAATTTCATTCAGGGGCGTGTCTGAAAAACGGCACAGCGTATTAGTAAAAAGAATAAAAAATACTAAAATTTACAGCAGGGTTCGAACCACTGCCGATACACTATGCTGAACAGTGAACGATGCCACTGTGCCACGGCGGTACCTGTGGTTAATGTCTGACGATTTTCAAAGATATACATATCAACACGTTTCTAGTGTATTGAAAAGCAGATTTTGGTAGTAATACAGTCATAGTAAGACATTGGACTCTACTTGTCTGTTTGTTTTTCATTTAATACAAATTAATTTTGATGAATTGAACTGGTATGACTCGTAATAAACGACGATTGATTTTCTAATAAATAATAAAAACGCTGGGTCATTCAAGACGTCCTTGTAATTTATGTCAAAACCAGGGGAGCGACAACACACCTCTACGTGTATAAGCCTACTTGCACGATCGATACTCAATGATCCAGACAATAGCATTTGAATATACCGCCCTTATGTATGCATCTGCTTGACATGCCTGGTACCATAATAGCTTCCAATAGCCTACCCCACCGTAAATGGCTCTCGTCATTTCCTCGCTGTGCCAATATATACGTGTCATGTACGTAATTTCGAGGCATATTTTGTTCAAAAATGATAGGAAGGGACTGTTTTCAGCCAAAATATTGGCTGTCACCAGATGCGCAATGGTACCGGGAAGTGTTGCAGAAAGGTAAGCGTACTCATTATTAATTCAAAATATCACATTTTAATGAATTCGGATGCGAAATCCGAAAAGGATTGACAGGTCAAAATTCTCACACTAGAAATATTGTGAAATAAAATCAAATCAAATTTAGGCTCCGCAAACAACGTCCAATTATTCCCATTGGCGTTTGCTACACGTGTATATAATAAATTATGATTTGGGGCTAATTTGAGAAGAGTTATGGCCTCGAATTTCAAAATACACCGAGTGACGTTTTTTGATCATAAACCTCGTCAATTCAAGACTCTGTAAAAACAAATCAAGAATTTTCTGGGATAATTGCAACTAAAGTATATGAAAGTTATGATCTAAGCTACCAGATGCATCATTAATTTCCTGACTATGATATTTAGTTGTGGGAAAAGATTACTTTAATATTTGTGCGGGATTATTTCCCGCCAAAACTTTCAACCAAAAAGAGCATGTAGCCTTAAGTAACAATAAAATTAGATTACAGGATAGATCACAACGTCTTGTTTGAAATTAAGAGAATGCTTTTATCAGCTCTTAATAAAATTTATTAATAGCTAATGGTGCGAATCTCTCTTTATTAAATGATTTTCATTTCTAAGTTTGCTAGTTTTGAGTTATTTGCCAAACTACCATTAATTTCCCAGAACCACAAATAGAGGGGAGTCTGTATAGACTTGATCCACCAGTCCTTCAACTGCTTACGCACGGTCATCGGGTTGTGCAAACGGCCATTTTATTCCGCCATTTTGAATTGTTTCGAGGTCGGGGCCAAGGGACTCAGGCTAGAGTCTGTATGCCAGGAATAACCAATCAGATCTCTCTCTTCTTTTCGCGCATGCGTAATTCAGTTTTGGGTTTCCTAACGTTAATTATTGAATAAATCAATTATCACAAGTTGGCAGTATTCATGTGTTACACGTAATGTCTACCTTATATTTTCAAGGTTACTACGTTTATGTAGAACAATTGCATGAACTTTTATGAAGTTCATGTTTTGTATTTTTCATGGTTCATTACTCTGGATCTCTCTGGCAGGATCATAAACTTGACACGTGTATTAAATCATAATATACAAGGTGATTTAAAATGAACTGTACCCAACTTCAAAAATTAAAATTAAATACTTACTGCATAGGCCTACTGATGAAGTAGTGTGTTATATACAGTAGATAGTGGATGAAGTAGCTTACTATCAGTAGTAGTTAGCCGATGAAGTAGTATGCTATCAACAGTAGATAGTGGATGAAGTAGCTTACTATCAGTAGTAGTTAGCCGATGAAGTAGTATGCTATCAACAGTAGATAGTGGATGAAGTAGCTTACTATCAGTAATAGTTAGCCGATGAAGTAGTATGCTATCAACAGTAGATAGTGGATGAAGTAGCTTATTATCAGTAGAAAGCTGATGAAGTAGTGTGTTATCAGCAGTAGATAGTGGATGAAGTAGCTTACTATCAGCAGTAGATACTGATGAAGTAGTGTGTTATCAGCAGTAGAGAGTGGATGAAGTAGCTTACTATCAGCAGTAGATACTGATGAAGTAGTGTGTTATCAACAGTAGATAGTGGATGAAGTAGCTTACTATCAGTAGTAGTTAGCCGCGCCGATGAAGTAGTATGCTATCAACAGTAGATAGTGGATGAAGTAGCTTACTATCAGTAGTAGTTAGCCGATGAAGTAGTATGCTATCAACAGTAGATAGTGGATGAAGTAGCTTACTATCAGTAGTAGTTAGCCGATGAAGTAGTATGCTATCAACAGTAGATAGTGGATGAAGTAGCTTACTATCAGTAGAAAGCTGATGAAGTAGTGTGTTATCAGCAGTAGATAGTGGATGAAGTAGCTTACTATCAGCAGTAGATACTGATGAAGTAGTGTGTTATCAGCAGTAGATAGTGGATGAAGTAGCATAGCTTACTATCAGCAGTAGATAGCTGATGAAGTAGTGTGTTATCAGCAGTAGATAGTGGATGAAGTTTGCCCCCTGGAAATTTGCCTTGCCCCTCCTTGCCCCTGAAAAAGTCCTGGCTACGCGCTATGCCACTGCTATTTCTTTGTCTTATCACTGGCCATTTTAAGAGCTTTTAAAACAATTATTATAATGTGATTTGCTTTCAATGACGCCCTCGTTTTTTGTTGTTGTAATTTCTGCTTTTTGCACGATTGTAATACCCAATGACCCAAAGGTGTACTTACCCAGCAAACATTATACAATCGGCCTGATACTGGCTCTATAAAAGCTGCTATAATGGACCAAGAATGGCAGCCTGTATTGGTCCGGTACGGTCGTGTACACGGGCATTCGACTGGCCCAATAGATATTGCCAGCACTGGGCCAAAATGGGTTGAAATTGGCCCAGTACAGGTCCATTTTATTCAATACTGTAATGGGCCAATATAATATTGCCAATATATTCCCATTATGAAACCGTAAGTAAACGGTAATGGTCCAATTTTGGTCCTTTTTATTTTATTTTATTTATTTTTGGTCCACGTCTAGCTGTGCAGTGTTCTTCTGTTCCTCTTTTACCCGCTTCAGGCATTATTGGTCAGTTTCACCTGTTCAACCAGATATTTCCTTAGAAAAGGAAACTTACTTGCACTCAGCATAATCAGTGGACTTCGGGTATATATATAAATGCGCATTTATAAATGCGCACGTGACATCTACAAGTCGTAATACCGTGTTTAACGATGTAAGGTACCCGGATGTGCACAAATTCCACACGCAAAAGTATAGGCGAAAATGGCAGGTTACAAGGAAAATTGGTTTTGCAAAATAGTGGCATTGATTGCAAAGGGCAAAATAATTTGACCCGAAACATAAACTCTTTATTTGGATTTTCCATTACGGAAAAAAAAAATTTATGACGGAAAAGCTAGATATAGCTGATTTAAAAAGTTATATTTCATTATTTCCGTGCTAAATGGGCGTGGCAATTGGCCATATTGATGACGAAATGTGATTCTTACTGGCATTAAGGTCAGAACTGGGTAGCTGCCGATGATGTTATTTGATAATGTTTGCACGTAGGGAACTTAGGGGCTGTCATTTTCATCGGAAGGAAGGGGTCATGAATTTATTTATTTGGGAGTCAAGATAAGTATCCCCCCCCCGTAGCGCCGCCAATGAACATAACTCTGACCCTAATTTTAACTCTAATTATAACGTAAATTGAGGAAACTATAACTTTAGCCCTTTTCGGTATAATAACCCTCTCAAACTAATAGGCTAGATGTCCCCGCCCGACCTCCTCAATTCTAACTTACTCATTCGCTCGCAAATGGACAAAAAACAAATTCAAAATGTGTTTTTAAGCACCTTTTGTGTCCCCATGCTAAATCGGTAATCTGTACACCCTTTGTCACCCTTTGACGTACAATTTAGAGTATAAACACGTAGATGACTGTACATGATCTAATCATCCCGGCTGGAAGATGTTGAGGAAGACTCGTATACTATACATCACGCTCATACGTTATATGACAATATGACGTACAATCACGTATGTGATGCATGGTTTGAGGTTTATTCAGCTAGTAAGTTAGATCTCGTCATACACATTATTGTCATGGTATATTGTAATTGTATACGTCAATTTTGTTCAGTTTGATTCAACCGGCTTATAAAGTTTTACTTATGAGTGTAAAAGGGGAGGGTGGTTTTGGGAAGGGGGGACAAATAATATTTATAAAATTATAAGTAAGGCGAGAAAGAGAGAAACCCTGTTCTACGGGCGAACGGATCTTTCAAGTAGGGTCGGTCGGTCGGTTGGTATTTTTAACCCAAAAATCACAAAAATCTGTAAATAAATTTCAATTTGAGAAAATACACAAAAAATTGTCCTGAAATTTCCGAAATTTGGGGTCGGCATTCATTTGTACAGGAAAAATTTGTTTCCCAATTTGTTCAAAATAGAACAGGGTTTTCGTTTATCGTCGCATAAATAAATAAATAAATAAATAAATAAATAAATAAATAAATAAATAAATAAATAAATAAATAAATAGATAAATAAAAATAAATAAAGAAACATTAGTTATGTTTGTACATGGGGGGTGCTGTGCAATAATCATGATCCTTTGATATCCATGATTTATCCTTGCAAATTTATAGCATCGAACCTCCAGCCAATGTTCCTTGCCAGTGCTAGCCACGAAACAAGGTCACAACTGTAGCCACTCCTTCAATGGTCTCCATTTCAGTGATTGACAGTGATGTAATGCAAATATGGCGCTGGCCATCTGGTCACGTGCGCATTTATAAAAGCGCATTTATATATACAACCGAAGTCTACTGATAATTGAATTTGTATTACTTGATGTGCAAAGTATTAAAGTTCGATAACAAACTGAGCTCACAAAACTGAGCCATTGATAAATGAAATATATATTCTATGGTGTCATCAGATAACAATTATGCCTTGCTCACGTAGATTCTTTACAAGGCAGTAAATGAAATATTCGGAACAAGCGTAAACTTGCTGCATCTTCCTTATAATAATAATAACATGTGGCCCTTCAAAATGAAGATGATAATGATCAAATATTGTATTTTGATAGTAAAAAATGTCAGGGTTTCAAAACCACGCTCACATTTATGCAACATTGGGCCAATACAGGGCCGGTACTCGGGGCCACAAGCCCGGCCAACAAGTTTCTGCCGCAACTATGCCAGTATGTACATGCCGGCTCGATGCCATATTCAGGTAGTCTTCAATTGGCCCAATAATGGACCAAGTACGGCACAGCTTATCCTGATAAGAAAACGGCGGCCAAACATTAACCAGTATCGGATTTGTACTGGCGTTATTCCGTCAGCCGTGTCCGGTATTGCCAGAAGTAGACCGGTTTAAGCCATTACTGGGCCAATATTACAATGTTTGCTGGGTAAATATCCTGTGAAAAAACTAAGCCTGAAGTGTTTTAATTACAGTAATATTTACGATTTTTTTGGTTAAAACCGGGGATATATAATAATAATAATAATAATAATAATAATAATGAGGCGCTTGTATAGCGCAGAAATACCTTTAAAAGGCCTCTAAGCGCTTTACATAAATATTCAAGCAATAGCAAATACAAAAAAAGTTATAAAAACAATGATAAAACCGCATTAAATATACAAAGAGATAAAAAAACACAAAGTTCAGAGAGTGAAACCAGCACTCATAAACATGACCATACGATAAAACGTGATTTAAAAAGCTAACATAGTATAGGCCCCAAAAATACAATATATATACATACGACTTAAAAACAACATAAGCAATCTGAAAAGAAAGATTGCAAAGAATTGATTCATGCATGGCATCCAGGCAGCAGACGAGTTGGAGAGAGCGATGAAAACCATCACCTCCGTGGATCGGACAAGCCGAACGGATGAAAAAAAAAACCGACGGAGGTGAGAAAAACTAAAAAAAAAACGTCTGCCCAACTGGAACCACGCACAACATACGAGGGGCGGTCAATAAGTTCGTAGAACAAGGTACTTGAAAGAGTACTAGCCAAATTCTTTCTATCTCACTCTTGAGCATGGTCACTACAAGCCTTAATGCACCTGTCGCAATTTTTCTTGAAACCTTCTATGTCAATAAAATGGAAGTCTTCCGATAGCTCCTTGAGCCACTCTTCAATGAAGGCTCACCAGCATTGATCACCAGCAAACCTGATATTATGAAGGTAGGACTTAAAATTCTAAAATAGGTTTCACTAACTGGAGGCCATGCCTGAACCACAATGTGGTTACTTAAGTTAACTGACCCCTCTGGCAGCTTGACAAACTAAGAATAGCGTACAGGACACAATCCGAGAACAGTCACATTTCTACCATCAACCTTCTTCACATGATGGCTTGCCTCAATTTTGCTATCAAAATTGTATGATATATGCCTATGATTGTACTTTCATTTGGCAAATGATCTGTCATCAAGACTCTCCCTGGATCTCAGAAACAGCGATGAAGACCTTGCACTATGGTGACCGAGTGATGATCTTCTTAGGGGTGGGAGATCCAGATACTTCCACTAAATGCACTCGTAATTCCAGTGATTAATATATGTCTTATCACCTTTAGTCACATATAGAATAAACTTGCCTCGGTCCTCATTCTAAGTGTTTAGAAGGTGTGGAACTGAATATGTCAATTTTTATCAATTTTGTACATGAAGATTCTTGGACCCCATCTAGAACACACCCTGGAATATTCAATGTTAATGGATTAATGTTGAAAACACATTCATCAGAATTGTCATATTTTGTGGCTATCTCATCTTTCTTATTTGGCTCTTTATTCATTATCAATGCCACTGTACCAGCATGTATATCATCAGTGGTGACGTCAGCAAGTCTTTTGGACCTTGGATGATCTTCAAGGACGCTCATTCCATTCTTGAACTCTAAGAACCATTTCGATGCTGTTGAATACCAAGGACTTCATTACCATTTACAGCAACTGTACGTTGTTAAATTTCATTTGAGTTTTCACCGCTGTCCGGAGAAATTTCCATAATGACCCTGTATTCACTTCTGGTAGTACCTGTGAATTCATGGAGGTAGGCTTCCTCTGAAGAGTGTCCTGCCCACACACAGTGATGCAAAAATCTAGAATCTTTGCAGTAATGTTTTGAAGAAACAAGCTTTCAAATGAGACCAAATTCAATACCGTGCGACAAAGTAGCATACCGAGATCTACGAACTTTTTGACCGCCCCTCGTAGCAGCAAAACACATATAATCAAACAGTTGGAATTGTTAAAAAGATGAGTTTTTAAGAGTTTCTTGAAGGTGGCAAGTGACGCGGCATTCCTAATCTGCTGAGGTAACCCATTCCATAACTTAGGTGAAGAAACTGAGAAGGCACGCTCTCCGTACGTTGATGTTGCTACAGTCCGTGGTACTTCAAGGAGAGAAAGCGACGACGACCGAAGCGAGCGGCTCGGTTTGTAGGAATTAAGCAGTTCTTTCAGGTAAGGTGGAGCTAGTCCATTCAGCGATTTGTATGTGATCATGAGGATTTTGAAGACAATTCGATCTTTCACAGGAAGCCAGTGCAGCTCATTTCGACGTAAATCGTTGATATTAACGCGATGACCACTGACTCCTAAAACAAGTCGCACGGCACTGTTTTGTACCCGTTGACAATGGTTGAAGCTTAGAAATAGAAGAACTTGTTAGACCAAAGAGCAGACTATTGTTAGCATCAAGTCTGGATGTCACAAATGCATGAACTAAACGTTCTGCTGTAGGACGGTCGATGTATTTCCGAATACGGCCAATTTTGAAGATAGCCAGACACGCAGCGCGACACACATTGTTCACTTGCGGTATGAGCGTCATGTACTGGTCAAATATGACTCCAAGGTTGCGCACTTCTGAAGCAATGTCAACTTCTGAGTCGCCAACTTTGATGGTAGAAATTGGTGTCGGATTCCTGCTAAATCGCGAAGATAAATGCAACACCTCAGTCTTTGAATCGTTCAGAAGCAATCTGTTTTCTGCAGTCCATGCTTTCACGCCACGAACGCAGTCTTCAAGGCGTTGAAGTTGGCCGTCGGTACTAGGATCCAATACAAGATACAACTGTGTATCATCCGCGTAGATCATAGTTTCAACACCATATGACCTAATCAAGTCTTCAAGCGGAGCAGCATAAACTGTAAACATGAATGGTCCAGCGACAGATCCTTGAGGTACGGAGCAGTTCATGAAGTGTGTCGCAGATACACTATCGCCAATAACAACTGACTGTTGACGATTACAAAGGTAGCTAGTACACCAGGCAAGCGCTTTACCGTGGACTCCGTAACTATCTCTCAGCCGAATTAATATGAAATGGTCGACTGTATCAAAGGCGGCCGAGAGATCCAGTAGAACAAGCACAACATCAGAACGCTGGTCAACAGCACGCAATATATCGTTCTGTACTCGCACTAGAGCAGTCTCCGTGCTGAAATGCTTGCGATACGCTGATTGTCTACTACCATACAATTCGTTATCAAGCATGTATTCTTGAAGCTGGACCGAAGCCGCCCTCTCAACAACCTTTGAGACAAACTTCAGGTTGGAGATAGGCCTGTAGTTGTTCAGTGTATTAACGTCCAGTCCAGGTTTCTTGATCAAGGGAGTTACACTATTAATCTTATATGATGCAGGAAAGATGCCAGATAGGAGAGAACGATTGACAATTCTAGTAATCGATGGAAGTAACTCAGGAAGGCATTCTTTCAGGAGCCAAGTTGGAATTGAGTCCAGCGAGCATGTCGACGATGGTGATTTCATGATGATACGATGGATAGTCTCTTCAGATACCTCGCAGAAATTACTGAAAGTTGAGGTATGGTTTTGTTCAGAAGGCACGGATGGATGCAGAGTGATGTTGTCAAGCTTATCTCTGACTTTCCGGATCTTGTCCGCAAAAAACTCCGCGAAGTCATTTGCCAGCTTTTCAGTGCTGTCATGGGAGGGAAGAGCTCTGTCAGAGCCAGCCGAACACATTTTGTCAACCTGTCGAAACAACTGTTTTTGGTCGCAGTCCTTCAGTTGCAATTTATGGTAGTTCGATTTTGCTTCCTCTAGCTTAGCAGAGTATTTCTTGCACTGATCACGATAGGTTTGTTTTTGTACTTCAAGTCCAGATTTACAAAACTGACGCTCACAGCGACGACGTTCCTGCTTTTCTTTACGGAGCGCCTCATCATACCAGGGGGCATGAGGTCGCAAGGAAACGCTCCTAGAAACCACCGGAGCATGGCAATCTAGCAAGTCAGGCATGACATTGTCAAATTGAGTACTGAGTGACTCAACGCCATTGGCTGGATCAGTCACGAGAGACGAAGCAGCGTTGAGATAGATGTCACGTAGTTTGCGAAAGCGAAACTGATGTTTGGTGACAGGTGGACGTGACACAGCAAGCTTGCAAATGACAGCAAAATGATCAGATGGAAGTGTATCATCAATTGTCAAATCAGAAATGATGGAATCGGAGCTGCGCGTAATCACCAAATCTAGCGTATGACCGCAGCGATGTGTAGGTTTGTCTACATGCTGATCAAATGAAGCAGAATCAAGAAGTTCACGAAAGATAATTGCTTCGCGATCATCCAGAACGTCCACATGGAAGTTAAAATCACCCGCTATTACAAATGGAATAGCAAGGGATGTACATGTCTCCACAAATGCAGAAAATTCATCGAAGAACATCTTCGCTGTGAACTTGTTTTATTCACTGTGAACCTGTTTTATTCACTAACGTTTGCACAGTTTGTTGGACATGAGAGCACATCAGACACATTGCATTCTGAATCTGATATCAAATATTTTGAATTTTTGATTGTTTTGAAATTCGCGATATAATATAAATTTGATGGCAAATTATTAAAATTTGATAATTTTGACATTTAACAGTCCTCGAACTCGAAGTCAACTTTATAAATCTAATGATAGGCCTATATCCAAATTTTGCTGTTATTCAAAACGTTTGATAACATTTAAATGTCGGGTTATATCCTGTCAAACGTTTATAAAACGTTTTAGATGAAACACACACACACACACAGCAGTAAGCATATGTAAAAATAATGTTGTCAAAATGTACGTTATTGTAAAATATTTTGTCAACTCTTACATAGCATTATTATGTTAGAATACCTGGTATTTTGTTTCGCAGCAGTGCATGGCAGCGCCGGAAATTATTTTCAGGGGGGGGGGCATGGGGAAAAGTGAATTTCGGGGGATCAAAAATCAGTTTTCCGCAAAAAGTGGAAATTTTCGTAATTTTGAGTTTTTACGAGGGGGGGGGGGGTAAAAGGGGGACACGAGTTTTGACCCGGGGGTCTGACTTGGGGAGGGGGGCATTTTTCCCCTCATGCCCCGGCGCTACCACTGTTTCACAGAGCCTCATTTTCTGAATTGGGTTTCACCACTCACACACATGGACACCCCACCCATCCTCCCCAACACACATTCCACAATGATACAAAAAACACTATTATTTTACAATAATTAATATTGCAAAATGTTGTACCGGTATGTTTTATGTGTGAACTCGGAGGTGCTCCTACAGAAAGGAGGAATTGCCCAAGAAGAAGAATATGGCGGCGCCCAGTTGGGAAATTCGGTAAGTGTTCTATATAACTCAATATATAAGTAAAGAACTCCATTTAGTTACGCCATTTTATTATAAATATGTATATAACTAATTACATATTCATGAGCATACATATTCATAATTATAATTGCCATATATCAGTATACATGTGATTACATGACCATACATGACTATACATTGCTATAACCTGCTATACATGACCATGCATGGCTAGATACATAGCTCTACATGGCTATACATGGCTATACACAGCTATACATGCCTATACATAGACATACATGCCCATACATAGCTATACATGGCTATACATAGCCATATATGGCCATACACGGCTATACATGACCATACATAGCTATACATGGCTATACATAGCTATACATGACCATATATGGCCATACATAGCTGTACATGGCTATACATGGCTATACATGCCTATACATAGCCATACATGCCCATACATGGCTATGCATAGCCATACATGGCCATACACGGTTATACATGACCATACATAGCTATACATAGCTATACATGACCATACATGGCCATACATAGCTGTACATGGCTATACATGGCTATACATAGCTATACATGCCTATACATAGCCATATATGCCCATACATAGCTATACATGGCTATACATAACCATACATGGCCATACACGGCTATACATGACCATACATAGCTATACATGGCTATACATAGCTATACATGACAATACATGGCCATACATAGCTGTACATGGCTATACATGGCTATACATAGCTATGCATGCCTATACATAGCCGTACATGCCCATACATGACTATATACATAGCCATACATGACCATACACGGCTATGACCATACATAGCTATACATGGCTATACATAGCTATATATGGCTATACATGGCCATACACGGCTATACATGGCCATACATAGCTATACATGGCTATACATGGCTATACATAGCTATACATGCCTATACATAGCCATACATGCCCATACATGGCTATACATAGCCATACATGGCTATACATGACCATACATAGCTATACATGGCTATACATAGCTATACATGACCATACATGGCCATACATAGCTGTACATGGCTATACATAGCTATACATGGCTATACATAGCCATACATGGCCATACACGGCTATACATGACCATACATAGCTATACATGGCTATACATAGCTATACATGACAATACATGGCCATACATAGCTGTACATGGCTATACATGGCTATACATAGCTATACATGCCTATACATAGCCAAACATGCCCGTACATAGCTATACATGGCTATACATAGCCATACATGGCCATACATGGCTATACATGACCATACATAGCTATTCATGGCTATACATAGCTATACATGACCATACATGGCCATACATAGCTGTACATGGCTATACAGGCCCATACATAGCTATACATGGCTATACATAGCCATACATGGCCATACACGGCTATACATGACCATACATAGCTATACATGGCTATATACATATCTATACATGGCCATACATAGCTGTACATGGCTATACATGGCAATACATAGCCATACATGCCTATACATAGCCATACATGCCCATACATGGCTATACATAGCCATACATGGCCATACACGGCTATACATGACCATACATAGCTATACATGGCTATACATAGCTATACATGACCATACATGGCCATACATAGCTGTACATGCCTAAACATGGCTATACATAGCTATACATGCATATACATAGCCATACATGCCCATACATAGCTATACATGGCTATACATGGCCATACACGGCTATACATGACCATACATAGCTATACATGGCTATATACATATCTATACATGCCATACATAGCTGTACATGGCTATACATGGATATACATAGCTATACATGACTATACATAGCCATACATGCCCATACATGGCTATACATAGCCATACATGGCCATATACGGCTATACATGACCATACATAGCTATACATGGCTATACATAGCCATACATGGCCATACACCGCTATACATGACCATACATAGCTATACATGGCTATACATGGCTATACATAGCCATACATGCCCATACATGGCTATACATAGCCATACATGGCCATACATGGCTATACATGACCATACATAGCCATACATGCCCATACATGGCTATACATAGCCATACACGGCTATACATGACCATACATGGCCATACATAGCTGTACATGGATATACATGGCTATACATAGCTATACATGCCTATATATAGCCATACATGCCCGTAAATAGCTATACATGGCTATACATAGCCATACATGGCCATACACGGCTATACATGACCATACATAGCTATACATGGCTATACATAGCTATACATGCCTATACATACCCATACATGCACATACATGGCTATACATAGCCATACATGACCATACACGGCTATACATGACCATACATAGCTATACATGACTATACATAGCTATATATGGCTATGCATGGCCATACACGGCTATACATGACCATACATAGCTATACATGGTTATACATAGCTATACATGCTATACATAGCCATACATGCCCATACATGGCTATACATAGCCATACATGGCCATACATGGCCATACATAGCTGTACATGGATATACATGGCTATACATAGCTATACATGCCTATATATAGCCATACATGCCCGTAAATAGCTATACATGGCTATACATAGCCATACATGGCCATACACGGCTATACATGACCATACATAGCTATACATGGCTATACATAGCTATACATGCCTATACATAGCCATACATGCCCATACATGGCTATACATAGCCATACATGACCATACACGGCTATACATGACCATACATAGCTATACATGACTATACATAGCTATATATGGCTATGCATGGCCATACACGGCTATACATGACCATACATAGCTATACATGGTTATACATAGCTATACATGCTATACATAGCCATACATGCCCATACATGGCTATACATAGCCATACATGGCCATACATGGCTATACATGACCATACATAGCTATACATGGCTATACATAGCTATACATGACCATACATGGCCATACATAGCTATACATGGCTATACATGGCTATACATAGCTATACATGCCTATACATAGCCATACATGCCCATACATGGATGTACATAGCCATACATGACTATACATGACCATGCATAGCTATACATGGCTATACATAACTATACATGACCATACATGGCCATATATAGCTGTACATAGCTATACATGGCTATACATAGCTATACATGCCTATACATAGCCATACATGCCCATACATAGCTATACATGGCTATACATGGCTATACATGACCATACATAGCTATACATGGCTAT
>NW_027305732.1:0-72000 GCF_039555335.1 Amphiura filiformis | reverse complement strand
CAACAGTTAGTGACCACCATGTGAAAGCCCTTGTTATAAACTTCAATCGATATAAGTATCATCCCCATAGCACCTAAAATAAAAAAGCGCCCAACTAAGTTAAATCAACAGTTGGTGACCACCATGTGGAAGCCCTTGTTATAAACTTTAATTGATATAAGTATCATCCTCATAGCATCTGGGAATAGTAAGCGCCCAATTGGGCGCAAATCCAACAGTTAGTGACCACCATGTGAAAGCCCTTGTTATAAACTTCTTAATCGATATAAGTATCATCCTCATAGCTTTTAAAATAAAAAAGTGCCCAATTGGGCGCCATATCCAAAAGTTGGTGACCACCATGTGGGAAGCCCTTGTTATAAACTTTAATTGATATAAGTATCATCATCATAGCACCTGTAGTTAAAAAAGCGCCCAATTGGGCGCAAAATCCAACAGTTAGTGACCACCATGTGAAAGCCCTTGTTATAAACTTTAATCGATATAAGAATCATCCTCATAGCAACCTAAAATAATAAAAGCGCCCAATTGGGCGTTAAATCCAACAGTTGGTGACATCACCATGTGGAAGCTCCTTGTTATAAACTTTAATTGATATAAGTATCATCCTCATAGCACCTAAAATAAAAAAGCGCCCAATTGGGCACCAAATCCAACAGTTGGTGACCACCATGTGGAAGCCCTTGTTATAAACTTTAATTGATATAAGTATCATCCTCATAGCACCTGTCATAAAAAGCCCAATTGGGCGCAAAATCCAACAGTTAGTGACCACCATGTGAAAGCCCTTGTTATAAACTTTAATCGATATAAGTATCATCCTCATAGCTCTTAGAATAAAATAACGCTAAATTGGGCGCAATTCCAAAATTGGTAACCATCATGTGAAAGCCCTTGTTATTAACTTTAATTGATATAAGTATCATCCTCCATAGCACCTAAAATTAAAAGCACCCAATTGGGCGTCAAATCCAACAGTTGGTGACCACCATGGAAGCCCTTGTTATAAACTTTAATCGATATAAGTATCATCCTCATAGCAACCTAAAATAAAAAGCGCCCAATTGGGCGTCAAATCAACAGTTGGTGACCACCATGTGGAAGCCCTTGTTATAAACTTTAATTGATATAAAGTATCATCCTCATTAGCACCTAGAATTAAAAAAAGCGCCCAATTGGGCGCAAAATCCAACAGTTAGTGACCACCATGTGAAAGCCCTTGTTATAAACTTTAATCGATATATGTATCATCCTCATAGCAACTAAAATAAAAAAGCGCCCAATTGGGCGTCAAATCTAACAATTGGTGACCACCATTTGGATATAAGCCCTTCATAGCACCTAAAATAAAAAAGCGCCCAATTGGGCGCAAAATCCAACAGTTAGTGACCACCATGTGAAAGCCCTTGTCATAAACTTTAATCGATATATGTATCATCCTCATAGCACCTAGAATAAAGAGCAGCCCAATTGGCGCAAAATCAACAGTTAGTGACCACCATGTGAAAGCCCTTGTTATAAACTTTAATCGATATAAGAATCATCCTCATAGCACCTAAAATAAAAAAGCGCCCAATTGGGCGTTAAATCCAACAGTTGGTGACCACCATGTGGAAGCCCTTGTTATAAACTTTAATCGATATAAGTATCATCCTCATAGCACCTAAACAAAAAGCGCCCAATTGGGCACCAAATCTAACAATTGGTGACCACCATTTGGAAGCCCTTGTTATAAACTTTAATTGATATAAGTATCATCCTCATAGCACCCGAAAATTTAAAAAGCGCCCAATTGAGCCAAACCAAAAGTTGGTAACCATCATGTTAGTTGCCTTTATAAGCTTTGAACTGAATTAGGGGATTCAATCATGTTTCACCGTTGTTCATCACCGTTTAACAACGATGTCGGTTGACAATCAGTTGCGTGGTTTACTTCGCGAGGGCAGCTTTAGCTGCCCGAGCGAAGTCAAAACCACGCAGACGCGCTGAGCGAAGTAAACCACGCAGACGCGCCGTTAAATGAAAAAAACAACGAAAAGAAGCTAAAGATCGTATAATTCACGATTATTTCACGAGGAAATGTCAGTTAATCATTGTCACTAAGCCTTACAAAACTTCGATGATTTCTCTGTTAATATCACAGCAATAAAACTACAGGGATAAAACGGCAAAGTTTAGCCGCTATTTGAAAATTACTGAATTCAACTTGTAAGCTTGCATACGCACAAAGGTTCCAGGCATGACGAATTTTACGCGCTCTCGCGTAACGCGTAGTCTCGCTCGCGTTCGCGTATACGCTACAGTAAAAGTGTGGATTCATCACGGATTAACAACGGTTGGCTCCTGTACAAAGGTATAGGAGGAGTTGTTGAAATAAGCATCATCCTCATAGCACTTAAAAATTCTAAAAAGTGCCCAATTGGCGCCAAATCTAAAAAACTGGTGACCACCCCTTGCTCAGTGCTCACCCTCTACAAACCTTGATACAACCCTTTACCCTCCTAACACCCATTAACCACACCCCATGTCCCACAATGACAACCTTTTGAGGTGGTCCAAGGCACCAATATCAAAATGCCTACACATTCCCTTTTAAGGAGTTTTTGTCATAGATCAATTTCTTGACGTGTACGATTCAGGCTGTTATCATTGTAAACCCAAGGAAGCAACGAAATGCTACCTCATTGCGTTACACTGTGTTAATAGGTCGTACTATTTTGCCTTTAAAGCCTTTTGAACTTTGACCTTTGGGGTTGTAGCTACCATAGGGTACACATTCAGCTATACCATCATTGTAACAAGTATGAACCCCGAGGGCGCTGTAGTTCTTGAGCTAGAGCTGTTTGAAATTCTTATAAGACATTGGTCCCTAGTAGCCCATGACATTTGGACCTTCAAGCGTTTGGGGTCAATACCTTAGGAAATTTTATAGAATATGGCCATCATCATTCCAAAGTATGGGCCCCGGAGCCTACTTTTTAGATATTGTGTAAAGTTACAAGGTGAATATTCGCAATAAATATTTCGAATATTCGCACAATTATTGCGAATATTCGTAACAACATTGCGAATATTCGCATATTGTGAATATCTCGCAACAACTATTGCGAATATTCGCAACAATTATTGCGAATATTCCATTAATGCATGGGCAGGCTGATAGCAACAAAACACGTCTAAATTATACGCCTGATCAAGATGCAATCTTTGACGTCCAAAAATTTCATATGGCAGACATATAAATCGACGAATCATGTGTCAGAAATCTTACTGTAGATAGTTTTATACTCACACTTTGCTATCTACTGTAGATTCTTTTACACGCCCGCCATGCAATCTACTGTAGCTCTTTTATACTCACACCCTGCTATCTATAATGTTATACTCACACTTTCCGATCTACTGAAGTTATTTTTGTAGTAACACTCTGGTATCGACTGAAAATTGTTTTTATACTCACACCTGATAATCTACTGATAGATAGTTTTATTCGCATCCTACTATCTATTGTAATTTATACTCACTTAAGTAGAGATTAAAGTGCGACAGGGTCGGAAATCTACTGTAGATAGTTTTATACTCACACTTTGCTATCTACTGTAGATTTTTTTATACTCACACCATGCAATCTACTGTAGCTCATCACTTTTATAATCACGCAAATGCCATCTTTTGTACCACTATACTGTGTTAATAGGTCGAACGTCTTTGCTATTGACGCCCGCGTTCAAATCCGTCATCATTGCAAATACAGGTAGCTACCAAAATGCCATCTTTTTACACTACAATGCGTTAATAGGTTCAACGTACGACTCATTATTTGATATTGACGTACGTTCCAATCCGTTATCATTTCAAATACAGGTAGCTAAAGGCCAAATGCCACCTTTTGCATTACACTGTGTAAATAGGTCGAACGTTTTTTTTCTTTTATAGCCTTTGAACTTTGACCTCTGGTGTTGCAGCTACCATGGGATACATCTGGGCCATGGGCCAACATTTTACCAAGTATGAACCCTGAGGGCGTTGTGGTTCTTGAGCTAGAGCTGTTTGAAATTTTATAACATATTGGTCCCTGTAGCCCATGACCTTTGACCTCTGCCGTCAGGGCTACCCCAGGACATTTCTAGGGTCATAACATCATTATACTCAAGTATGTTCTTAGAGCCTACTTTTAGATATTGTGCAAAGTTACGAATATTCGCAATACACATTGCGAATATTCACAGACATTATTGCGAATATTGCAATAACATTGCGAATATTCGCAATAATGTAATGGGTGGCCGATAGCAACAAAACACGTTTAAAATTATACGCCTGATCAAGATGCAATCTTGGACGTCCAAAATTTCGCGGCAGACATAAATCGACGAATCACAGTGTCAGAAATCTACTGTAGATAGTTTTATACTCACACTTTGCTATCTACTGTAGATTCTTTATACTCCCACCATGCAATCTACTGTAGCTCCTTTTATACTCACACCCCTGCCATTCATATAATATTGTTATACTCACACTTTCCTATCTATCAGTTACTTTTGAAGTAACAACCCTGGTATCTACTGAAAATTGTTTTATACTCACACCTGATATCTACAGTAGATAGTTTATTCGCATCCTGCTATCTATTGTAATTTATACTCACTTATAAGTAGAGATTGTAAGTGCGATAGGGTCGGAAATCTACTGTAGATAGTTTTTATGCTCTCACACTTTGCTATCTACTGTAGATTCTTTATACTCCCACCATGCAATCTACTGTAGCTCATTTTATACTCACAACTTGCACATCTATAGTAATTTATACTCACACTTTTCCTCATCTACTGGGAGTTACTTTTGAAGTAACACCCTGGTATCTACTGAAAATTGTTTTTTATACTCACACCTTGATATCTACAGTAGATAGTTTTTATTCGCATCCTGCTATCTATTGTAATTTATACTCACTTTCTTAGTAGTAGAGATTAAAGTGCGACGGGTCGGAAATCTACTGTAGATAGTTTTATATTTCAACACTTTTGCTATCTACTGTAGATACTTTTTATACTCACACCATGCAACTCCACTGTAGCTCCTTTTATACTACGCAAATGCCATCTTTGCACTATCACAGTGTTAATAGGGTCGAACGTCTCTTTGCTATTGACGTACGTTCAAATCCGTCATCATTACCCAAATACAGGTAGCTACCAAAATGCCATCTTTTACACTACAGTGCGTTAATAGGTTCAACGTACGACCTGTATTTGCTATTGACGTACGTTCCAATCCGTTATCATTGCAAATACAGGTAGCTAGCCAAATGCCACCTTTTGCACTACTCTGTGTAAATAGGTCGAACGTTTTTTGCCTTTTAAAGCCTTTGAACTTTGACCTCTGGGGTTGCAGCTACCATAGGATACATCTGGGGCCATAGGCCAACATTTTACCAAGTATGAACCCTGAGGCGCTGTGGTTCTTGAGCTAGAGCTGTTTGAAATTTTACACATATTGGTCCCTGTAGCCCATGACCTTTGACCTCTGCCGTCGGGGCTACCCCAGGAAATTTCTAGGGGTCATGGGCCATCATTATACCAAGTATGGGCCTCGAGCCTACTTTAGATATTGTGCAAAGTTATTGCGAATATTCGCAACAACATTGCGAATATTCGCAATAATTATTGCGAATATTCGCAATGAACAATTGCGAATATTCGCAATGTTATTGCGAATATTCGCCATAATTATTGCGAATATTCGCAATAATTATTGCGAATATTCGCAATAATGTATGGGTGGCCGATACCAACAAAACACGTCTAAAATTATACGCCTGATCAAGATGCAATCTTGGACGTCCAAAAATTTCGCGGCAGACATAAATCGACGAATCACCATTGTCAGAAATCTACTGTAGATAGTTTTATACTCACACTTTGCTATCTCCTGTAGATTCTTTTATACCCCACCATGCAATCTACTGTAGCTCCTTTTATACTCACACCCCGCTATCTATAATGTTAATTGTTATACTCTACACTTTCCTATCTACTGAAGTTACTGAAGTAACACCCTGGTATCTACTGAAAATTGTTTTTATACTCACACCTGATATCTACAGTAGATAGTTTTTATTCGCATCCTGCTATCTATTGTAATTTATACTCACTTAAGTAGAGATTAAAGTGCGACAGGGTCGGAAATCTACTGTAGATAGTTTTATGCTCACACTTTGCTATCTACTGTAGATTCTTTTATACTCCCACCATGCAATCTACTGTAGCTCCTTTTATACTATTCGCAATAATTATTGCGAATATTCGCAATAATTATTGCGAATATTCGCAATAATGTATGGGTGGCCGATAGCAACAAAACACGTCTAAATGATACGCCTGATCAAGATGCAATCTTGGACGGCCAAAAATTTCGCGGCAGACATAAATCGACGAATCACAGTGTCAGAAAGCTACTGTAGATAGTTTTTACTCACACTTTGCTATCTACTGTAGATTCTTTTATACTCCCACCATGCAACCCACTGTAGCCCTCCTTTTATACTCACACCCTGCCATCTATAATGTTATACTCACACTTTCCGATCTACTGAAGTTACTTTTTAGTAACACTCTGGTATCTACTGAAAAATTGTTTTTATACTGCCAATTTGATATCTACAGTAGATAGTTTTTATTCGCATCCTGCTATCTATTGTAATTTTATACTCACTTAAGTAGAGATTAAAGTGCGACAGGGTCGGAAATCTACTCTATATAGTTTTATCCTCACACTTTGCTATCTACTGTAGATTCTTTTATACTCACACCATGCAATCTACTGTAGCTCCTTTTATACTCACGCAAAATGCCATCTTTTGCACTATACTGTATGTTAATAGGTCGAACGTCTTTGCTATTGACGTACGTTCAAATCCGTCATCATTGCAAATACAGTAGCTACCAAAATGCCATCTTTTACACTACAATGCGTTAATAGGTTCAACGTACGACTCGTATTTGATATTGACGTACGTTCCAATCGTTATCATTTCAAATACAGGTAGCTGCTAGCCAAATGCCACCTTTTGCACTACACTGTGTAAATAGGTCGAACGTTTTTTGCCGTTTAAAGCCTGTGAACTTTGACCTCTGGGGTTGCAGCTACCATAGGATACATCTGGGGCCATGGGCCAACATTTTACCAAGTATGAACCCTGAGGGCGCTGTGGTTCTTGAGCTAGAGCTGTTTGAAATTTTACACATATTGGTCCCTGTAGCCCATGACCTTTGGACCTCTGCCATCGGGGCTACCCTGGACATTCTAGGGTCATGGGCCATCATTATACCAAGTATGGGCCCCGAGCCTACTTTAGATATTGTGCAAAGTTATTGCGAATATTCAGCAATAACATTTGCGAATATTCGGCAATAATTATTGCAGAATATTCGCAATAACATTGCGAATATTCGCAATAATGTATGGGTGGCTTGATAGCAACAAAAACACGTTTAAAATTATACGCCTGATCAAGATGCAATCTTGGACGTCCAAAAATTTCGCAGCAGACATAAATCGACGAATCATTAGTGTCAGAAATCTACTGTAGATAGTTTTATACTCACACTTTGCTATCTACTGTAGATTCTTTTTATACTCCCACCATGCAATCTACTGTAGCTCCTTTTATACTCACACCCGCCATCTATAATATTGTTATACTCACACTTTCCTATTCTACTGAAGTTACTTTTTGAAGTAACACCCCTGGTATCTACTGAAAATTGTTTTTTATACTCACACCTGATATCTACAGTAGATAGTTTTTATTGGCATCGTGCTATCTATTGTAATTTGATATTCACTTAAGTAGAGATTAAAGTGCGACAGGGTCAAAATCTACTGTAGATAGTTTTATGCTCACACTTTGCTATCTACTGTAGATTCTTTTATACTCACACCATGCAATCTACTGTAGCTCCTTTTATACTCACACCCCGCTATCTATAATGTTATACTCACACTTTCCTATCTACTGAAGTTACTTTTGAAGTAACACCCTGGTATCTACTGAAAATTGTTTTATACTCACACCTGATATCTACAGTAGATAGTTTTTTATTCGCATCCTGCTATCTATTGTAATTTATACTCACTTAAGTAGAGATTAAAGTGCGACAGGGTCGGAAATCTACTGTAGATAGTTTTATACGCACACTTTGCTATCTACTGTAGATTCTTTTATACTCACACCATGCAATCTACTGTAGCTCCTTTTATACTCACGCATAATGCCATCTTTTGCACTATACTGTGTTAATAGGTCGAACGTCTTTGCTATTGACGTACGTTCAAATCCGTCATCATTGCAAATACAGGTAGCTACCAAAATGCCATCTTTTACACTACAGTGCGTTAATAGGTTCAACGTACGACTCGTATTTGCTATTGACGTACGTTCCAATCCGTTATCATTGCAAATACAGGTAGCCAGCCAAATGCCACCTTTTGCACTACACTGTGTAAATAGGTCGAACGTTTTTGCCTTTTAAAGCCTTTGAACTTTGACCTCTGGGGTTGCAGCTACCATAGGATACATCTGGGGCCATAGGCCAACATTTTACCAAGTATGAACCCTGAGGGCGCTGTGGTTCTTGAGCTAGAGCTGTTTGAAATTTTACACATATTGGTCCCTGTAGCCCATGACCTTTGACCTCTGCCGTCAGGGGGCTACCCCAGGAAATTTCTAGGGTCATGGGCCATCATTATACCAAGTATGGGCCCTGAGCCTACTTTAGATATTGTGCAAAGTTATTGCGAATATTCGCAATAACATTGCGAATATTCGCAATAATTATTGCGAATATTCGCAATAACATTGCGAATATTCGCAATGTTATTGCGAATATTCGCAATAATTATGCGAATATTCGCAATAATTATTTCGAATATTCGCAATAATGTATGGGTGGCCGATAGCAACAAAACACGTCTAAAATTATACGCCTGATCAAGATGCAATCTTGGACGTCCAAAAATTTCGCAGCAGACATAAATCGACGAATCACAGTGTCAGAAATCTACTGTAGATAGTTTTATACTCACACTTTGCTATCTACTGTAGATTCTTTTATACTCCCACCATGCAATCTACTGTAGCTCCTTTTATACTCACTTTATGCCATCTCTTCTATAATGTTAATTGTTATACTCACACTTTCCTATCTACTGAAGTTACTTTTGAAGTAACACCCTGGTATCTACTGAAAATTGTTTTTATACTCACACCTGATATCTACAGTAGATAGTTTTTTATTCGCATCCTGCTATCTATTGTAATTTATACTCACTTAAGTAGAGATTAAAGTGCGACAGGGTCGGAAATCTACTGTAGATAGTTTTATGCTCACACTTTGCTATCTACTGTAGATTCTTTTATACTCACACCATATTCGCAATAATTATTGCGAATATTCATAATAACATTGCGAATATTCGAATATTCGCAATAATTATTGCGAATATTCGCTAATAATGTATGGGTGGCCGATAGCAACAAAACACGTCTAAAATTATACGCCTGATCAAGATGCAATCTTGGACGTCCAACAATTTCGCGGCAGACATAAATCGACGAATCACAGTGTCAGAAATCTACTGTAGATAGTTTTATACTCACACTTTGCTATCTACTGTAGATTCTTTTACACTCCACCATGCAATCTACTGTAGCTCCTTTTATACTCACACCCTGCTATCTATAATGTTATACTCACACTTTCCGATCTACTGAAGTTACTTTTGTAGTAACACTCTGGTATCTACTGAAAATTGTTTTTATACTCACACCTGATATCTACAGTAGATAGTTTTATTCGCATCCTGCTATCTATTGTAATTTTATACTCACTTAAGTAGAGATTAAAGTGCGACAGGGTCGGAAATCTACTGTAGATAGTTTTATACTCACACTTTGCTATCTACTGTAGATTCTTTTATACTCACACCATGCAATCTACTGTAGCTCCTTTTATACTCACGCAAAATGCCATCTTTTGCACTATACTGTGTTAATAGGTCGAACGTCTTTGCTATTGTCGTACGTTCAAATCCGGCATCATTGCAAATACTGGTAGCTACCAAAATGCCATCTTTTACACTACAATGCGTTAATAGGTTCAAAGTACGACTCGTATTTGATATTGACGTACGTTCCAATCCGTTATCATTTCAAATACAGGTAGCTAGCCAAATGCCACCTTTTGCACTACACTGTGTAAATAGGTCGAACGTTTTTTGCCTTTTAAAGCCTTTGAACTTTGACCTCTGGGGTTGCAGCTACCATAGGATACATCTGGGGCCATGGGCCAACATTTTACCAAGTATGAACCCTGAGGGCGCTGTGGTTCTTGAGCTAGAGCTGTTTGAAATTTTACACATATTGGTCCCTGTAGCCCATGACCTTTAACCTCTGCCGTCAGGGCTACCCCAGGACATTTCTAGGGGTCATGGGCCATCATTATACCAAGTATGGGCCCCGAGCCTACTTTAGATATTGTGCAAAGTTATTGCGAATATTCGCAATAACATTGCGAATATTCGCAATAATTATTGCGAATATTCGCAATAAATTGCGAATATTCGCAATAATGTATGGGTGGCCGATAGCAACAAAACACGTTTAAAATTATACGCCTGATCAAGATGCAATCTTGGACGTCCAAAAATTTCGCGGCAGACATAAATCGACGAATCACAGTGTCAGAAATCTACTGTAGATAGTTTTATACTCACACTTTGCTATCTACTGTAGATTCTTTTATACTCCCACCATGCAATCTACTGTAGCTCCTTTTATACTCACACCCCGCTATCTATAATATTGTTATACTCACACTTTCCTATCTACTGAAGTTACTTTTGAAGTAACACCCTGGTATCTACTGAAAATTGTTTTATACTCACACCTGATATCTACAGTAGATAGTTTTTATTCGCATCCTGCTATCTATTGTAATTTATACTCACTTAAGTAGAGATTAAAGTGCGACAGGGCTGAAATCTACTGTAGATAGTTTTATGCTCACACTTTGCTATCTACTGTAGATTCTTTTATACTCCCACCATGCAATCTACTGTAGCTCCTTTTATACTCATACCCCGCTATCTATAATGTTATACTCACACTTTCCTATCTCCTGAAGTTACTTTTGAAGTAACACCCTGGTATCTACTGAAAATTGTTTTTATACTCACACCTGATATCTACAGTAGATAGTTTTTTTTCGCATCCTGCTATCTATTGTAATTTATACTCACTTAAGTAGAGATTAAAGTGCGACAGGGTCGGAAATCTACTGTAGATAGTTTTATACTCACACTTTGCTATCTACTGTAGATATTTTATACTCACACCATGCAATCTACTGTAGCTCCTTTTATACTCACGCAAAATGCCATCTTTTGCACTATACTGTGTTAATAGGTCGAACGTCTTTGCTATTGACGTACGTTCAAATCCGTCATCATTGCAAATACAGGTAGCTACCAAAATGCCATCTTTTACACTACAATGCGTTAATAGGTTCAACGTACGACTCGTATTTGATATTGACGTACGTTCCAATCCGTTATCATTGCAAATACAGGTAGCTAGCCAAATGCCACCTTTTGCACTACACTGTGTAAATAGGTCGAACGTTTTTTGCCTTTTAAAGCCTTGAACTTTGACCTCTGGGGTTGCAGCTACCATAGGATACATCTGGGGCCATGGGCCAACATTTTACCAAGTATGAACCCTGAGGGCGCTGTGGTTCTTGAGCTAGAGCTGTTTGAAATTTTACACATATTGGTCCCTGTAGCCCATGACCTTTGACCTCTGCCGTCAGGGCTACCCCAGGAAATTTCTAGGGTCATGGGCCATCATTATACCAAGTATGGGCCCCTGAGCCTACTTTAGATATTGTGCAAAGTTATTGCGAATATTCGCAATAACATTGCGAATATTCGCAATAATTATTGCGAATATTCGCAATAACATTGCGAATATTCGCAATGTTATTGCGAATATTCGCAATAATTATTGCGAATATTCGCAATAATGTATGGGTGGCCGATAGCAACAAAACACGTCTAAAATTATACGCCTGATCAAGATGCAATCTTGGACGTCCAAAAATTTCGCGGCAGACATAAATCGACGAATCACATTGTCAGAAATCTACTGTAGATAGTTTTATACTCACACTTTGCTATCTACTGTAGATTCTTTTATACTCCCACCATGCAATCTACTGTAGCTCCTTTTATACTCACACCCCGCTATCTATAATGTTAATTGTTATACTCACACTTTCCTATCTACTGAAGTTACTTTTGAAGTAACACCCTGGTATCTACTGAAAATTGTTTTTATACTCACACCTGATATCTACAGTAGATAGTTTTTATTCGCATCCTGCTATCTATTGTAATTTATACTCACTTAAGTAGAGATTAAAAGTGCGACAGGGTCGGAAATCTACTGTAGATAGTTTTATGCTCACACTTTGCTATCTACTGTAGATTCTTTTATACTCACACCATATTCGCAATAATTATTGCGAATAGAATCTTTTATATTCGAATATTCGCAATAATTATTGCGAATATTCGCAATAATGTATGGGTGGCCGATAGCAACAAAACACGTCTAAAATTATACGCCTGATCAAGATGCAATCTTGGACGTCCAAAAGTTACGCGGCAGACATATATCGACGACTCACAGTGTCAGAAATCTACTGTAGATAGTTTTATACTCACACTTTGCTATCTACTGTAGATTCTTTTTTACTCCCTCCATGCAATCTACTGTAGCTCCTTTTATACTCACACCCGCTATCTATAATGTTATACTCACACTTTCCGATCTACTGAAGTTACTTTTGTAGTAACACTCTGGTATCTACTGAAAATTGTTTTTATACTCACACCTGATATCTACAGTAGATAGTTTTATTCGCATCCTGCTATCTATTGTAATTTATACTCACTTAAGTAGAGATTAAAGTGCGACAGGGTCGGAAATCTACTGTAGATAGTTTTATACTCACACTTTGCTATCTACTGTAGATTCTTTTATACTCACACCATGCAATCTACTGTAGCTCCTTTTTATACTCACGCAAAATGCCATCTTTTGCACTATACTGTGTTAATAGGTCGAACGTCTTTGCTATTGACGTACGTTCAAATCCGTCATCATTGCAAATACAGGTAGCTACCAAAATGCCATCTTTTACACTACAATGCGTTAATAGGTTCAACGTACGACTCGTATTTGATATTGACGTACGTTCCAATCCGTTATCATTGCAAATACAGGTAGCTAGCCAAATGCCACCTTTTGCACTACACTGTGTAAATAGGTCGAACGTTTTTTGCCTTTTAAAGCCTGTGAACTTTGACCTCTGGGGTTGCAGCTACCATAGGATACATCTGGGGCCATGGGCCAACATTTTACCAAGTATGAACCCTGAGGGCGCTGTGGTTCTTGAGCTAGAGCTGTTTGAAATTTTACACATATTGGTCCCTGTAGCCCATGACCTTTGACCTCTGCCGTCGGGGCTACCCCAGGAAATTTCTAGGGGTCATGGGCCATCATTATACCAAGTATGGGCCCCGAGCCTACTTTAGATATTGTGCAAAGTTATTGCGAATATTCGCAATAACATTATGAATATTGCGAATATTCGCAATAACATTGCGAATATTCGCAATAATTATTGCGCAACAAAATATTAAAATTATACGCCTGAAAGATGCAATATTCGTCCAAAAATTTCGCGGCAGATATAAATCGACAATCACAGTGTCAGAAATCTGCGAATAGTTTTTACGCACACTTTGCTATTACTGAATATTCCAATAATGTATGTAGGTCCGATAGCAACAAAACACGTCTATAAATTATACGCTTGATCAAGTTACTTTTGAAGTAACACCCTGGTATCTACTGAAAACGTCCAAAAGTTTTTCGCGGCAGACTATAAATCGACGAATCACAGTGTCAGAAATCTACTGTAGATAGTTTTATACTCACACTTTGCTATCTACTGTAGATTCTTTTATACTCCCACCATGCAATCTACTGTAGCTCCTTTTATACTCACCCCGCTATCTATAATGTTAATTGTTATACTCACACTTTCCTATCTACTGAAGTTACTTTTGAAGTAACACCCTGGTATCTACTGAAAATTGTTTTTATACTCACACCTGATATCTACAGTAGATAGTTTTTATTCGCATCCTGCTATCTATTGTAATTTATACTCACTTAAGTAGAGATTAAAGTGCGACAGGGTCGGAAATCTACTGTAGATAGTTTTATGCTCACACTTTGCTATCTACTGTAGATTCTTTTATACTCACACCATGCAATCTACTGTAGCTCCTTTTATACTCACACAAAATGCCATCTTTTGCACTATACTGTGTTAATAGGTCGAACGTCTTTGCTATTGACGTACGTTCAAATCCGTCATCATTGCAAATACAGGTAGCTACCAAAATGCCATCTTTTACACTACAGTGCGTTAATAGGTTCAACGTACGACTCGTATTTGCTATTGACGTACGTTCCAATCCGTTATCATTGCAAATACAGGTAGCTAGCCAAATGCCACCTTTTGCACTACACTGTGTAAATAGGTCGAACGTTTTTTGCCTTTTAAAGCCTGTGAACTTTGACCTCTGGGGTTGCAGCTACCATAGGATACATCTGGGGCCATGGGCCAACATTTTACCAAGTATGAACCCTGAGGGCGCTGTGGTTCTTGAGCTAGAGCTGTTTGAAATTTTACACATATTGGTCCCTGTAGCCCATGACCTTTGACCTCTGCCGTCGGGGCTACCCCAGGAAATTTCTAGGGTCATGGGCCATCATTATACCAAGTATGGGCCCTGAGCCTACTTTTTTTAGATATTGTGCAAAGTTATTGCGAATATTCGCAATAACATTGCGAATATTCGCAATAATTATTGCGAATATTCGCAATAACATTGCGAATATTCGCAATGTTATTGCGAATATTCGCAATAATTATTGCGAATATTCGCAATAATTATTTCGAATATTCGCAATAATGTATGGGTGGCCGATAGCAACAAAACACGTCTAAAATTATACGCCTGATCAAGATGCAATCTTGGACGTCCAAAAATTTCGCGGCAGACATAAATCGACGAATCACAGTGTCAGAAATCTACTGTAGATAGTTTTATACTCACACTTTGCTATCTACTGTAGATTCTTTTATACTCCCACCATGCAATCTACTGTAGCTCCTTTTATACTCACACCCCGCTATCTATAATGTTAATTGTTATACTCACACTTTCCTATCTACTGAAGTTACTTTTGAAGTAACACCCTGGTATCTACTGAAAATTGTTTTTATACTCACACCTGATATCTACAGTAGATAGTTTTTATTCGCATCCTGCTATCTATTGTAATTTATACTCACTTAAGTAGAGATTAAAGTGCGACAGGGTCGGAAATCTACTGTAGATAGTTTTATGCTCACACTTTGCTATCTACTGTAGATTCTTTTATAAGTTATTGCGAATATTCGCAATAATTATTGCGAATATTCGCAATAATTATTGCGAATATTCGCAATAATGTATGGGTGGCCGATAGCAACAAAACACGTCTAAAATTATACGCCTGATCAAGATGCAATCTTGGACGTCCAAAAATTTCGCGGCAGACATAAATCGACGAATCACAGTGTCAGAAATCTACTGTAGATAGTTTTATACTCACACTTTGCTATCTACTGTAGATTCTTTACACTCCCACCATGCAATCTACTGTAGCTCCTTTTATACTCACACCCCGCTATCTATAATGTTATACTCACACTTTCCGATCTACTGAAGTTACTTTTGTAGTAACATCTGGTATCTACTGAAAATTGTTTTATACTCACACCTGATATCTACAGTAGATAGTTTTTATTCGCATCCTGCTATCTATTGTAATTTTATACTCACTTAAGTAGAGATTAAAGTGCGACAGGGTCGGAAATCTACTGTAGATAGTTTTATACTCACACTTTGCTATCTACTGTAGATTCTTTTATACTCACACCATGCAATCTACTGTAGCTCCTTTTATACTCACGCAAAATGCCATCTTTTTGCACTATACTGTGTTAATAGGTCGAACGTCTTTGCTATTGACGTACGTTCAAATCCGTCATCATTGCAAATACAGGTAGCTACCAAAATGCCATCTTTTACACTACAATGCGTTAATAGGTTCAACGTACGACTCGTATTTGATATTGACGTACGTTCCAATCCGTTATCATTTCAAATACAGGTAGCTAGCCCCACCTTTTGCACTACACTGTGTAAATAGGTCGAACGTTTTTGCCTTTTAAAGCCTGTGAACTTTGACCTCTGGGGTTGCAGCTACCATAGGATACATCTGGGGCCATGGGCCAACATTTTACCAAGTATGAACCCTGAGGGCGCTGTGGTTCTTGAGCTAGAGCTGTTTGAAATTTTACACATATTGGTCCCTGTAGCCCATGACCTTTGACCTCTGCCGTCGGGGCTACCCCAGGAAATTTCTCGGGGTCATGGGCCATCATTATACCAAGTATGGGCCCCGAGCCTACTTTAGATATTGTGCAAAGTTATTGCGAATATTCGCAATAACATTGCGAATATTCGCAATAATTATTGCGAATATTCGCAATAAATTGCGAATATTCGCAATAATGTATGGTGGCCGATAGCAACAAAACACGTCTAAAATTATACGCCTGATCAAGATGCAATCTTGGACGTCCAAAAATTTCGCGGCAGACATAAATCGACGAATCACAGTGTCAGAAATCTACTGTAGATAGTTTTATACTCACACTTTGCTATCTACTGTAGATTCTTTTATACTCCCACCATGCAATCTACTGTAGCTCCTTTTATACTCTCACCCCGCTATCCATAATGTTAATTGTTATACTCACACTTTCCTATCTACTGAAGTTACTTTTGAAGTAACACCCTGGTATCTACTGAAAATTGTTTTTATACTCACACCTGATATCTACAGTAGATAGGTTTTATTCGCATGCTGCTATCTATTGTAGAATAAAAAGGGTCAGAAATCTACTGTAGATAGTTTTATACTCACACTTTGCTATCTACTGTAGATTCTTTTATACTCCCACCATGCAATCTACTGTAGCTCCTTTTATACTCACACCCCATCTATAATGTTAATGTTATACTCACACTTTCCTATCTACTGAAGTTACTTTTGAAGTAACACCCTGGTATCTACTGAAAATTGTTTTTATACTGATATCTATATAGAACACCTGATATCTACAGTAGATAGTTTTTATTCGCATCCTGCTATCTATTGTAATTTATACTCACTTAAGTAGAGATTAAAGTGCGACAGGGTCGGAAATCTACTGTAGATAGTTTTATACTCACACTTTGCTATCTACTGTAGATTCTTTTATACTCACACCATGCAATCTACTGTAGCTCCTTTTATACTCACGCAAAATGCCATCTTTTGCACTATACTGTGTTAATAGGTCGAACGTCTTTGCTATTGACGTACGTTCAAATCCGTCATCATTGCAAATACAGGTAGCTACCAAAATGCCATCTTTTACACTACAGTGCGTTAATAGGTTCAACGTACGACTCGTATTTGCTATTGACGTACGTTCCAATCCGTTATCATTGCAAATACAGGTAGCTAGCCAAATGCCACCTTTTGCACTACACTGTGTAAATAGGTCGAACGTTTTTTGCCTTTTAAAGCCTGTGAACTTTGACCTCTGGGGTTGCAGCTACCATCGGAGGATACATCTGGGGCCATAGGCCAACATTTTACCAAGTATGAACCCTGAGGCGCTGTGGTTCTTGAGCTAGAGCTGTTTGAACTTTTACACATATTGGTCCCTGTAGCCCATGACCTTTGACCTCTGCCGTCGGGGCTACCCCAGGAAATTTCTAGGGTCATGGGCCATCATTATACCAAGTATGGGCCCCGAGCCTACTTTAGATATTGTGCAAAGTTATTGCGAATAATTATTGCGAATATTCGCAATAACATTGCGAATATTCGCAATAACATTGCGAATATTCGCAATAACATTGCGAATATTCGCAACAATTATTGCGAATATTCGCGAATATTCGCAATAATGTATGGGTGGCCGATAGCAACAAAACACGTCTAAAATTATACGCCTGATCAAGATGCAATCTTGGACGTCCAAAAATTTCGCGGCAGACATAAATCGACGAATCACAGTGTCAGAAATCTACTGTAGATAGTTTTATACTCACACTTTGCTATCTACTGTAGATTCTTTTATACTCCCACCATGCAATCTACTGTAGCTCCTTTTATACTCACACCCCGCTATCTATAATGTTAATTGTTATACTCACACTTTCCTATCTACTGAAGTTACTTTTGAAGTAACACCCTGGTATCTACTGAAAATTGTTTTTATACTCACACCTGATATCTACAGTAGATAGTTTTTATTCGCATCCTGCTATCTATTGTAATTTATACTCACTTAAGTAGAGATTAAAGTGCGACAGGGTCGGAAATCTACTGTAGATAGTTTTATACTCACACTTTGCTATCTACTGTAGATTCTTTTATACTCACACCATATTGCAATAATTATTGCGAATATTCGTATTTCGCTTTTATACTCACACAATTATGCGAATATTCGCAAATAATTATTAGCAATAATGTATGGGTTTATAGCAACGTCTAAAATTATACGCCTAATCAAGATGCAATCTTGGACGTCCAAAAATTTCGCGGCAGACATAAATCGACGAATCACAGTGTCAGAAATCTACTGTAGATAGTTTTATACTCACACTTTGCTATCTACTGTAGATTCTTTTATACTCCCACCATGCAATCTACTGTAGCTCCTTTTATACTCACACTATCTATAATGTTATACTCACACTTTCCGATCTTCTTAAGTTACTTTTCTAGTAACACTCTGGTATCTACTGAAAATTGTTTTTATACTCACACCAGATATCTACAGTAGATAGTTTTTATTCGCATCCTGCTATCTATTGTAATTTATACTCACTTAAGTAGAGATTAAAGTGCGACAGGGTCGGAAATCTACTGTAGATAGAAATCTACTGTAGATTCTTTTATACTCACACCATGCAATCTACTGTAGCTTCCTTTTATACTCACAAAATGCCATCTTTTGCACTATACTGTGTTAATAGGTCGAACGTCTTTGCTATTGACGTACGTTCAAATCCGTCATCATTGCAAATACAGGTACGGTAGCTACCAAAATGCTATATTTTACACTACAATGCGTTAATAGGTTCAACGTACGACTCGTATTTGCTATTGACGTACGTTCCAATCCGTTATCATTGCAAATACAGGTAGCTAGCCAAATGCCACCTTTTGCACTACACTGTGTAAATAGGTCGAACGTTTTTGCCGTTTAAAGCCTGTGAACTTTGACCTATGGGGTTGCGGCTACCATGCGACAGGATACATCTGGGGCCACTACTGTAGGGCTACCCCAGGAAATGTGTTTATAGGGGTCTTTGCTATTGACGTATTAAATCCGTCATCATTGCAAATACAGGTAGCTACCAAAATGCCATATTTTACACTATGCGTTAATAGGTTCAATATTGACGTACGTTCCAATCCGTTATCATTGCAAATGCATACAGGTAGCTAGCCAAATGCCACCTACTTTGCACTACACTTGTAAATATTCGAACGTTTTTTGCGTTTAAATGAATTGCGAATATTCGCAATAATAGGAACATTGCGAATATTCGCAATAAGTATTGCGAATATTATTGCGAATATTCGCAATAATTATTGCGAATATTCGCAATAAATGCGAATATTCGCAATAATGTATGGGTGGCCGATAGCAACAAAACACGTCTAAAATTATACGCCTGATCAAGATGCAATCTTGGACGTCCAAAAATTTCGCGGCAGACATAAATCGACGAATCACAGTGTCAGAAATCTACTGTAGATAGTTTTATACTCACACTTTGCTATCTACTGTAGATTCTTTTATACTCCCACCATGCAATCTACTGTAGCTCCTTTTATACTCACACCCCGCTATCTATAATGTTAATTGTTATACTCACACTTTCCTATCTACTGAAGTTACGTTTGAAGTAACACCCTGGTATCTACTGAAAATTGTTTTTATACTCACACCTGATATCTACAGTAGATAGTTTTTATTCGCATCCTGCTATCTATTGTAGATAGTTTTATACTCACTTAAGTAGAGATTAAAGTGTGAATAAAAACTTCATCAGTAGATATCAGGGTGTGAGTATGAAAGTATCTATAGTTCTATAGTAGATATCAGAGTGCGAAAATAAAAGTATCTTCAGTAGAAAGCAGGATGCGATTATAAAACTATCTGCAGTAGATAGCAGAATGTGAGTATCAAACTTCTAAAGTAGATAGTAAAGTGTGAATAAAAACTATTACCAGTAGATATACGGTTGTGAGTATAAAATTATCTACAACCAGATTTCGCGGTTCTCGGGTTGGGTGGTTCTCGTGACAGGACTATCTCTAATTACCCAACACCCGTTACCCATATAGGCCTACCTACCCTGACCTTTGAAACTACTATGATAATATACGTCTACTGTATGGCTTCTGTACGTGTGCCGTATTGAAATTGGGAAAATAGGCCTCCGATGAGATGCACCTGCACGGTTAACCACACTGTTTGCAATGTTTGCCGATGCTCGCACTCCGCCCGTCGGTACCCTGCGCTGTAGTTGAAAGCCATCATATATAATATGTGGTTTTCTCCTTCATGATCTGCTTTATTCCTGGTTATAAGCCATCTTCCTTGTATGTGCCGCCCCATAAGCCACCTTAGGGCCTTTTATGTAGTGCCGCCCACAAGCCACCCTCCTTCTATGTTTCACGACGTAGGCCCATTACAGTAACACAGCGTGATATACCGTTTTCCACTCCCTCTTTTCTCCTGGTTAAAAAACAACGTGCCGCCATTGATATGCGACTGACAAGCGTTTTCTCTCCTCCCTCCCTCTACTTTTGTCCTGGTTACAAGTCGCCCTCCTTGTATGTGCCGCCTCACAGGCCGCCCTTCTTCACCAGCTTTCACCTATATTTATAACGCCTGTTGTATTTTTCCACCGCCCCTTTCTCTTGGTTACAAGCCAACATGTGCGGCCCTATAAATAGGTGGCTGATAAGCTTTTCTCTTCACCTCTTACTTTTTTCCTTGTTACAAGCCGCCTTCCTTGTACATGTATGTGCCGCCCAAAAGCCCCCATACTTCTGTGTGCTGCCCCACAAGCCACCCTCCTTGTAGTGCAGGCCCATAGTTAAAACGTGTGATCTATCTTTTCCTTCCTTGTATGTGCCGCCCGTCACAAGCCGCCCTCCTTGTTATAGGTCACCCTGTAGGCATATTACGGTATAGTTATAACGCTTGTTGTACTTTTCCATCCCCCTCTTTTCTCTTGGTTATAAGTTTACCATGTGCCGCCCTTTATGGGTGACTGACACGCGTTTTTTCACAAGCCAGCCTCCTTGTACCGCTCTTCTTGTGAGTGCACACCATGTAAATACAAGTCTCCTACACCCTGGGAGGAAAAAATCAGTGTTTCAAACGAGGAATCGTGCCAAAACGACTAAATTAAATACATTAGAAAAGGCTTAAAACCCAACTATTAGGCCCTGATTCATATTTAATCCTCATTTAGGCCTTGACTAAACTTTCAAAATGTGTTACATTTCAGAAACACCAAGCTATTCGTAAGGTGGCGTAGGCTGCATGGGCTATAGGGTGATCTAGTCGGCATTTTTCTGGAAAAAAAAATGCTGGACTCCATATATAATTTCTACAATGGATGTCTTCATCTGACCTTCAACTTGCAGAAAGGGTAAGTTTTGAAGAACTGAGTCGCTCTGGAGTCAGTGCACCCTTGTATGTCGCCCCATAAGCCGCCCTCCTTGTATGTGCCACCCTGTAGGCCTAATAGTGCTCTCTCTCTCCTATTATTGCCTGATTACACACCACCCTACTTAAATGTGACACCAATATAGGTGATATGCGTAATTTTCTTTCTTCTTTTCTTTCCTTCTTTTTTTCTCTTTTCTTTTCTTTTCTTTTCTTTCTTTTCTCTTTCTTTTTTCTTTCTTCTCTTCTCTTTCTTCTCTTCTCTTTCTTCTCTTCTCTTCTCTTCTCTTCTCTTCTCTTTCTTCTCTTCTCTTCTCTTCTCTTCTCTTCTTCTTCTCTTCTCTCTCTTCTCTTCTCTCTCTTCTCTTCTCTTCTCTTCTCTTCTCTTCTCTTCTCTTCTCTTCTCTTCTCTTCTCTTCTCTTCTCTTCTCTTCTCTTCTCTTCTCTTCTCTTCTCTTCTCTTCTCTTCTCTTCTCTTCTCTTCTCTTCTCTTCTCTTCTCTTCTCTTCTCTTCTCTTCTCTTCTTTTTCTCTCTTCCGTTCGTTTTTTTAGGGGCTGGCGCCCCAAAGCCCTCCCTCCCCAAAAAAAAATATGCCTAATAGTATGTACTGGTCCATATGGGACATAGCCTAAGTGTGACATGGCCTAAGTGGGACGTGGCCCTAGTGGAACTCTTCTAGCGGGACATGGACCTAGTGGGACATGACCCAAGTGGGACATGGCCCTAGTGGGACATGACTCCAAGAGGGACATGACCCTAGTGGGACATGGCCCTAGTTGGATTGGACGAAGTGGGATTGGACCAAATAGGATTGGACCAAGTGGGAATGGATCAAGTGGCATTGGACCAAATGGGATTGGACGAAGTGGAATTGGACCAAATGGGATTGGACCAAGTGGGAATAAACCACCGTGACAAACGTTTCTAGAACTTTATGCGATGGTAGTTTTTATACACAAATCTCTGCTTAAGTGAGTATAAAACTATCTACAATAGATAGCGGGATGCGAATAAAAACTATCTACTGTAGATATCAGGTGTGAGTATAAAAACAATTTTCAGTAGATACCAGAGTGTTACTACAAAAGTAACTTCAGTAGATATGAAAGTGTGAGTATAGGATTATAGATAGCGGGGTGTGAGTATAAAAGGAGCTATAGTAGATTGCATGGTGTGAGATAAAAGAATCTACAGTAGATAGCAAAGTGTGAGTATAAAACTATCTACAGTAGATTTCTGACCATGTGATTCGTCGATTTATGTCTGCCGCGAAATTATTGGAGGTTCAAGATGCAATCTTGGACGTACATGGTTAGGCGTAGAATTTTAGGCGTGTTTTGTCGCTATCGGCCACCCATACATTATTGCGAATATTCGCAATAATTATTGCGAATATTCGCAATGTTATTGCGAATATTCGCAATAACTTTGCAAATATTCCAATAGCTTTTCTCAAGTAGGCTCGGGGCCCATACGTGGTATAATGATGACCCATGACCCTATCTGGGGTAGCTTCAGAGGTTAAAGGTCATGGGCTACAGTGAGCAATATGTGTAAAATTTCAAACAGCTCTAGTTCAAGAACTACAGTCAGGGTTCATACTTGATAAAATATTGGCCCATGGCCCTAGATGTATCCTATGGTAGAATAACCCCAGAGGTAAAAGTTCACAGGCTTTAAAAGCAAAAACGTTCGACCTATTTACAGTGTAGTGCAAAAGATGACAATGGGTAGACCTGTATTTGCAATGATAACCAACGTGGGCCAATAGGTTCAACCTAACGCAGTGTAGTGCAAAAGATGGCACATGTACCCTTATTTGCAATGATAACGGGACATGGTACCCTAAATGGATTGAACTAAGTGGGATTGGATCCAAATAGGATTGGACCAAGTGGGAATGGATCAAGTGGCATTGGACCAAATGGTATTGGAAAGTGGAATTGGACCAAATGGGATTGGACCAAGTGGAGAATAAACACCGTGACAAACGTTTCTAGAACTTTATCACAATAGCGATGGTAGTTTTTATACACAAATCTCTGCTTAAGTGAGTATAAAACTATCTACAATAGATAGCAGGATGCGAATAAAAACTATCTACTGTAGATATCAGGTGTGAGTATAAAAACAATTTTCAGTAGATACCAGAGTGTTACTACAAAAGTAACTTCAGTAGATATGAAAGTGTGAGTATAGGATTATAGATAGTGAATTTGTGAGTATAAAAGGAGCTATAGTAGATTGCATGGTGTGAGTATAAAAGAATCTACAGTAGATAGCAAAGTGTGAGTATAAAACTATCTACAGTAGATTTCTGACCATGTGATTCGTCGATTTATGTCTGCCGCGAAATTATTGGAGGTTCAAGATGCAATCTTGGACGTACATGGTTAGGCGTAAATTTTAGGCGTGTTTTGTCGCTATCGGCCACCCATACATTTGCGAATATCGCAATAATTGCGTATTATTCAATAAGATATATATTGCGAATATTATCGCAATGTTTTGCGAATATTCGCAATAACTTCGCAAATATTCCAGCTTTTCTATCTAAAGTAGGCTCGGGGCCCATACGTGGTATAATGATGACCCATGACCCCTAGAAATTTCCTGGGGTAGTCCTGACCCCAGAGGTTAAAGGTCATGGGCTACAGTAAGCAATATGTGTAAAATTTCAAACAGCTCTAGTTCAAGAACTACAGCGCCCTCAGGGTTCATACTTGATAAAATATTGGCCCATGGCCCTAGATGTATCCTATGGTAGCCGCAACCCCAGAGGTAAAAGTTCACAGGCTTTAAAAGCAAAAAACGTTCGACCTATTTACACAGTGTAGTGCAAAAGATGGCAATTGGGTAGTACCTGTATTTGCAATGATAACGGATTGGAACGTACGCCAATAGTAAACACGTTCAACCTATTAACGCAGTGTAGTGCAAAAGATGGCATTTTGGTAGCTACCCTTATTTGCAATGATAACGGATTTGAACGTACGTCAATAACAAATACGTTGAACCTATTAACGCAGTGTAGTGCAAAAGATGGTATTTTGGTAGCTACCTGTATTTGCAATGATAACGGATTTGAACGTACGTCAATAGCAAATAGTTTGATACTCACACTTTTTGATCTACTGTAGATAGTTTTATAATTACGCCCTGCTTTCAACTGAAGATACTTTTATTCTCGCACTCTGATATCTACTATAGAACTATAGATACTATCATACTCACACCCTGATATCTACTGATGAAGTTTTTATTCAATCTCTGCTTAAGTGAGTATAAAACTATCTACAATAGATAGCAGGATGCGAATAAAAACTATCTACTGTAGATATCAGGTGTGAGTATAAAAACAATTTTCAGTAGATACCAGAGTGTTACTACAAAAGTAACTTCAGTAGATCGGAAAGTGTGAGTATAACATTATAGATAGCGGGGTGTGAGTATAAAGGGAGCTACAGTAGATTGCATTGTGTGAGTATAAAAGAATCTACAGTAGATAGCAAAGTGTGAGTATAAAACTATCTACAGTAGATTTCTGACCCCGTGATTCGTCGATTTATGTCTGCCGCGAAATTCTTGGACGTCCAAGATGCAATCTTGGACGTACATGGTTAGGCGTATAATTTTAGGCGTGTTTTGTTACTATCGGCCACCCATACATTATTGCGAATATTCGCAATAATTATTGCGAATATTCGCAATGTTATTGCGAATATTCGCAATAACTTTGCGAATATTCGCAATGATTTTGCAAATATTTCAATAGCTTTTCTCAAGATCTAAAGTAGGCTTGGGGTCCATACGTGGTATAATGATGACCCATGATCCCTAGAAATTTCCTGGGGTAGCCCTGACCCCAGAGGTTAAAGGTCATGGGCTACAGGGACCAATATGTGTAAAATTTCAAACAGCTCTAGCTCAAGAACTACAGCGCCCTCAGGGTTCATACTGGGTAAAATGTTGCCCCATGGCCCCAGATGTATCCTATGGTAGCCGCAACCCCAGAGGTCAAAGTTCACAGGCTTTAAAAGGCAAAAACGTTCGACCTATTTACACAGTGTAGTGCAAAAGGTGGCATTTGGCTAGCTACCTGTATGTGCAATGATAACGGATTGGAACGTACGTCATTAGTAAATACGTTCGACCTATGAACGCAGTGTCGGGCGCAGTGTAGTGCAAAAGATGGTATTTTGGTAGCTACCTGTATTTGCAATGATAACGGATTGGAACGTACGTCAATAGCAAATACGTCTGACCTATTAACACAGTGCAGTGCAAAAGATGGCATTTTGGTAGCTACCTTTATTTGCAATGATAACGGATTGGAACGTACGTCAAGAGCAAATACGTTAGACCTATTGACACAGTGTAGTACTGGTAGCTATCTATATTAGCAAAGATAAAGGCTTAGAACGTACGTCTTGATATAAAACTTATATAAAATTCCCTTAAAAGGTGAATGTGTACGCATTTTGCTTTTCTTTCTTGGCGTCCAATTGGGCGCTTTTTTATTTGAGGTGCTATGACCTTGAGATAATTATAAGAAATGAAAGCTTATAACAAGGGCTTCCACATCGTGGTAATCAAGTTTTTGTTTGAAGGCAGGGCAAGGGGGGGGAGATAACGGATATTATATTCGTGTTTGCCTAAACACAACAGTGCTTTCTCGTTATCTTTCTTTTTGTCTTTCACATCCTGCTATCTGATGTAGATAAATTTATAGTTATTAGTTTTTATACTTCACCCTGATATCTACTGTAGATTATTTTTATTAACATCCTGCTATCTGATTTACTCAGACCACACTATCTATAATTTTATACTCTCACTTTGCTATCTACTGAAGACATTTTTGTAGTTACACCCTGGTATCTACTGAAAATGGTTTTCATACTCACACCCTGATATCTGCTGTTGATAGTCTTTATTCACTCTTTACTATCTACTTTGGAAGTTTTACTCTCACAAGCCTGCTATCTACTGGAGATAGTTTATACTCACTTTGCTATCTACTGTAGATAATTTTATTATCATACACTGATATCTACTGAAGATAGCCTAATTTAATCTCACACTCTGATATCTAGGCCTACTATAGATACTTGAAAATAGTTTTATTCAAACTTCGCTTATACTCACAGCCTGCTATCTACTGAAGATACTTTTATTTTCAAACTCTAATATCTACTATAAATACTCACACCCCGATTTTTACTTGTTGGTAGTTTTTATTCGCCCTTTGAAATCTACTTTAGAACGTTTTGTACTCATACCCTGCTATCTACTCTACATATTTTTATACGCACGCTTTGCTGTCTACTGTAGATATATTTACACTAACACCTTGTCATCTACTTAAGATTCTTTTATATACGCACACCCTGCCATGCATCTACTCATCCCTGATCTACTTAAGCTCGTTTTACACTCATACCCTGCTATCTTCTGAATATACTTTTATACTCACACTTTGCTATCTACTCTAGATAATTTTATAATCGCACCCTCCTATCTACTGAAGATACTTTTATTCCCACACACTGATATCTGCTATATATAGGCCTACTATCATACTCATAACCTGATATCTACTGTTGATAGTTTTATTCACACTTTGCTATCTACTTTAGAAAGGTTTTACTCACACACTATCTACTGTAGATAGTTTTATGTTCACACTTTTGCACCAGCTATCTACTGTCGATAGTTTTATACTCAATAATTATTGCGAATATTCGCAATAATTATTGAATATTCGCAATAACATTGCGAATATTCGCAATAACATTGCGAATATTCGCAATAACATTGCGAATATTTGCAATTATTGCGAATATTCGCAATAACATTGCGAATATTCGCAATAACATTGCGAATATTCGCAATAATTATTGCGAATATTCGCAATAACATTGCGAATATTCGCAATTATTGCGAATATTCGCAATAATATTGCGAATATTCGCAATAATTATTGCGAATATTCGCAATAATCACACCACCAGTTTGATTATGTAGGCCTACTTATTAATGCAATCGGTGTTTCATGCTTCGGCGTCACGGTTCTATAACTTTATAGATAGTTTGATACTCACACTTTATTACCTACTGAAGATAGTTTTATACTTGCATGTTGCAATCTACTGAAGATACTTTTATTCTCAAACCCTGATATCTACTCTAGATATGTCATCTACATCAGATTCTTTAATACGCATACCCTGTCATCTATACTTTAGCTCGTTTTACACTCATACCCTGCTATCTACTGAAGATACATTTATACTCAAACTTTGCTATCTACTCTAGATAGTTTTATAATTACGCCCTCTAATCTACTGAAGATACTTTTATACTCACAGCCTACTACTGAAGATACTTTTATTCTCAAACTCTAATATCTACTATAAATACTCACACCCCGATTGTTACTTGTTGGGAGTTTTATTCACCCTTTGAAATCTACTTTAGAACGTTTTGTTCTCACACCCTGCTATCTACTCTACATATTTTTATACTCATGATTTGCTGTCTACTGTAGATATATTTACACGGACACCTTGTCATCTACTTAAGATTCTTTTATACGCACACCCTGCCATCTACTTTAGCTCGTTTTACACTCATACCCTGCTATCTTCTGAATATACTTTTATACTCACACTTTGCTATCTACTCTAGATAGTTTTATAATCACACCTACTATCTACTGAAGATACTTTTATTCCCACACACTGATATCTGCTATATATAGGCCTACCGTCATACTCATAACCTGATATCTACTGTTGATAGTTTTATTCACACTTTGCTATCTACTTTAGAAAGGTTTTTACTCACACACTATCTACTCTAGATAGTCTTATGTTCACACTTTGCACCAGCTATCACCAGCTATCTACTGTCGATAGTTTTATACTCAATTATTATTGCGAATATTCGCAATAATTATTGCGAATATTCGCAATAATTATTGCGAATATTCGCAATAACATTGCGAATATTCGCAATAAATTGCGAATATTCGCAATAGCGAATATTGCGAATATTCGCAATAATTATTGCGAATATTCGCAATAACATTGCGAATATTCGCAATTATTGCGAATATTCGCAATAACATTGCGAATATTCGCAATAATTATTGCGAATATTCGCAATAATATTGCGAATATTCGCAATAACATTGCGAATATTCGCAATAATTATTGCGAATATTCGCAATAACATTGCGAATATTCGCAATAATAATTGCGAATATTCGCAATAATTATTGCGAATATTCGCAATAATTATTGCGAATATTCGCAATAATCACACCACCAGTTTGATTATGTAGGCCTACTTATTAATGCAATCGGTGTTTCATGCTTCGGCGTCACGGTTCTATAACTTTATAGATAGTTTGATACTCACACTTTATTACCTACTGAAGATAGTTTTATACTTGCATGTTGCAATCTACTGAAGATACTTTTATTCTCAAACCCTGATATCTACTCTAGATATGTCATCTACATCAGATTCTTTAATACGCATACCCTGTCATCTATACTTTAGCTCGTTTTACACTCATACCCTGCTATCTACTGAAGATACATTTATACTCAAACTTTGCTATCTACTCTAGATAGTTTTATAATTACGCCCTCTAATCTACTGAAGATACTTTTATACTCACAGCCTACTACTGAAGATACTTTTATTCTCAAACTCTAATATCTACTATAAATACTCACACCCCGATTGTTACTTGTTGGGAGTTTTATTCACCCTTTGAAATCTACTTTAGAACGTTTTGTACTCACACCCTGCTATCTACTCTACATATTTTTATACTCATGATTTGCTGTCTACTGTAGATATATTTACACGGACACCTTGTCATCTACTTAAGATTCTTTTATACGCACACCCTGCCATCTACTTTAGCTCGTTTTACACTCATACCCTGCTATCTTCTGAATATACTTTTATACTCACACTTTGCTATCTACTCTAGATAGTTTTATAATCACACCTACTATCTACTGAAGATACTTTTATTCCCACACACTGATATCTGCTATATATAGGCCTACCGTCATACTCATAACCTGATATCTACTGTTGATAGTTTTATTCACACTTTGCTATCTACTTTAGAAAGGTTTTTACTCACACACTATCTACTCTAGATAGTCTTATGTTCACACTTTGCACCAGCTATCTACTGTCGATAGTTTTATACTCAATTATTATTGCGAATATTCGCAATAATTATTGCGAATATTCGCAATAATTATTGCGAATATTCGCAATAACATTGCGAATATTCGCAATAACATTGCGAATATTCGCAATAGTTATTGCGAATATTCGCAATATATTGCGAATATTCGCAATAACATTGCGAATATTCGCAATAATTATTGCGAATATTCGCAATAACATTGCGAATATTCGCAATAACATTGCGAATATTCGCAATAATTATTGCGAATATTCGCAATAATATTGCAAATATTCGCAATAATATTGCGAATATTCGCAATAATTATTGCGAATATTCGCAATAATAACATTGCGAATATTCGCAATAATTATTGCGAATATTCGCAATAATTATTGCGAATATTCGCAATAATCACACCACCAGTTTGATTATGTAGGCCTACTTATTAATGCAATCGGTGTTTCATGCTTCGGCGTCACGGTTCTATAACTTTATAGATAGTTTGATACTCACACTTTATTACCTACTGAAGATAGTTTTATACTTGCATGTTGCAATCTACTGAAGATACTTTTATTCTCAAACCCTGATATCTACTCTAGATATGTCATCTACATCAGATTCTTTAATACGCATACCCTGTCATCTATACTTTAGCTCGTTTTACACTCATACCCTGCTATCTACTGAAGATACATTTATACTCAAACTTTGCTATCTACTCTAGATAGTTTTATAATTACGCCCTCTAATCTACTGAAGATACTTTTATACTCACAGCCTACTACTGAAGATACTTTTATTCTCAAACTCTAATATCTAGTATAAATACTCACACGCCGATTTTTACTTGTTGGGAGTTTTATTCACCCTTTGAAATCTACTTTAGAACGTTTTGTACTCACACCCTGCTATCTACTCTACATATTTTTATACTCATGATTTGCTGTCTACTGTAGATATATTTACACGGACACCTTGTCATCTACTTAAGATTCTTTTATACGCACACCCTGCCATCTACTTTAGCTCGTTTTACACTCATACCCTGCTATCTTCTGAATATACTTTTATACTCACACTTTGCTATCTACTCTAGATAGTTTTATAATCACACCTACTATCTACTGAAGATACTTTTATTCCCACACACTGATATCTGCTATATATAGGCCTACCGTCATACTCATAACCTGATATCTACTGTTGATAGTTTTATTCACACTTTGCTATCTACTTTAGAAAGGTTTTTACTCACACACTATCTACTCTAGATAGTCTTATGTTCACACTTTGCACCAGCTATCTACTGTCGATAGTTTTATACTCAATTATTATTGCGAATATTCGCTTATTGCGAATATTCGGAATAATTATTGCGAATATTCGCAAAACATTGCGAATATTCGCAATAACATTGCGAATATTCGCAATAATTATTGCGAATATTCGCAATAATATTGCGAATATTCGCAATAACATTGCGAATATTCGCAATAATTATTGCGAATATTCGCAATAACATTGCGAATATTCGCAATAATTATTGCGAATATTCGCAATATTGCGAATATTCGCAATAACATTGCGAATATTCGCAATAATTATTGCGAATATTCGCAATAACATTGCGAATATTCGCAATAATATTGCGAATATTCGCAAATAATGCGAATATTCGCGAATATTCGCAATAATTATTGCGAATATATTCAATAATTATTGCGAATATTCGCAATAATCACACCACCAGTTTGATTATGTAGGCCTACTTATTAATGCAATCGGTGTTTCATGCTTCGGCGTCACGGTTCTATAACTTTATAGATAGTTTGATACTCACACTTTATTACCTACTGAAGATAGTTTTATACTTGCATGTTGCAATCTACTGAAGATACTTTTATTCTCAAACCCTGATATCTACTCTAGATATGTCATCTACATCAGATTCTTTAATACGCATACCCTGTCATCTATACTTTAGCTCGTTTTACACTCATACCCTGCTATCTACTGAAGATACATTTATACTCAAACTTTGCTATCTACTCTAGATAGTTTTATAATTACGCCCTCTAATCTACTGAAGATAATTTTATACTCACAGCCTACTACTGAAGATACTTTTATTCTCAAACTCTAATATCTACTATAAATACTCACACCCCGATTGTTACTTGTTGGGAGTTTTATTCACCCTTTGAAATCTACTTTAGAACGTTTTGTACTCACACCCTGCTATCTACTCTACATATTTTTATACTCATGATTTGCTGTCTACTGTAGATATATTTACACGGACACCTTGTCATCTACTTAAGATTCTTTTTATACGCACACCTGCCATCTACTTTAGCTCGTTTTACACTCATACCCTGGTATCTTCTGAATATACTTTTATACTCACACTTTGCTATCTACTCTAGATAGTTTTATAATCACACCTACTATCTACTGAAGATACTTTTATTCCCACACACTGATATCTGCTATATATAGGCCTACCGTCATACTCATAACCTGATATCTACTGTTGATAGTTTTATTCACACTTTGCTATCTACTTTAGAAAGGTTTTTACTCACACACTATCTACTCTAGATAGTCTTATGTTCACACTCTTGCGACCAGCTATCTACTGTCGATAGTTTTATACTCAATTATTATTGCGAATATTCGCAATATTCTTGCGAATATTCGAAATATTATTCCGAATATTGCGAATATTCGCAATAATATTGCGAATATTCGCAATAACATTGCGAATATTCGCAATGCGAATATTATTGCGAATATTCGCAATAATTATTGCGAATATTATCAATAACATTGCGAATATTCGCAATAATTATTGCGAATATTCGCAATAATTATTGCGAATATTCGCAATAATCACACCACCAGTTTGATTATGTAGGCCTACTTATTAATGCAATCGGTGTTTCATGCTTCGGCGTCACGGTTCTATAACTTTATAGATAGTTTGATACTCACACTTTATTACCTACTGAAGATAGTTTTATACTTGCATGTTGCAATCTACTGAAGATACTTTTATTCTCAAACCCTGATATCTACTCTAGATATGTCATCTACATCAGATTCTTTAATACGCATACCCTGTCATCTATACTTTAGCTCGTTTTACACTCATACCCTGCTATCTACTGAAGATACATTTATACTCAAACTTTGCTATCTACTCTAGATAGTTTTATAATTACGCCCTCTAATCTACTGAAGATACTTTTATACTCACAGCCTACTACTGAAGATACTTTTATTCTCAAACTCTAATATCTACTATAAATACTCACACCCCGATTTTTACTTGTTGGGAGTTTTATTCACCCTTTGAAATCTACTTTAGAACGTTTTGTACTCACACCCTGCTATCTACTCTACATATTTTTATACTCATGATTTGCTGTCTACTGTAGATATATTTACACGGACACCTTGTCATCTACTTAAGATTCTTTTATACGCACACCCTGCCATCTACTTTAGCTCGTTTTACACTCATACCCTGCTATCTTCTGAATATACTTTTATACTCACACTTTGCTATCTACTCTAGATAGTTTTATAATCACACCTACTATCTACTGAAGATACTTTTATTCCCACACACTGATATCTGCTATATATAGGCCTACCGTCATACTCATAACCTGATATCTACTGTTGATAGTTTTATTCACACTTTGCTATCTACTTTAGAAAGGTTTTTACTCACACACTATCTACTCTAGATAGTGGTATGTTCACACTTTGCACCAGCTATCTACTGTCGATAGTTTTATACTCAATAATTATTGCGAATATTCGCAATAATTATTGCGAATATTCGCAAATTATTGCGAATATTCGCAATAACATTGCGAATATTCGCAATAATTATTGCGAATATTCGCAATAACATTGCGAATATTCGCAATAACATTGCGAATATTCGCATAATTATTGCGAATATTCGCAATAACATTGCGAATATTCGCAATAACATTGCGAATATTCGCAATAACTATTGCGAATATTCGCAATAATTATTGCGAATATTCGCAATAACATTGCGAATATTCGCAATAACATTGCGAATATTCGCAATAATTATTGCGAATATTCGCAATAACATTGCGAATATTCGCAATAACATTGCGAATATTCGCAATAATTATTGCGAATATTCGCAATACATTGCGAATATTCGCAATAACATTGCGAATATTCGCAATAATTGCGAATATTCGCAATAACATTGCGAATATTCGCAATAACATTGCGAATATTCGCAATAATTATTGCGAATATTCGCAATAATCACACCACCAGTTTGATTATGTAGGCCTACTTATTAATGCAATCGGTGTTTCATGCTTCGGCGTCACGGTTCTATAACTTTATAGATAGTTTGATACTCACACTTTATTACCTACTGAAGATAGTTTTATACTTGCATGTTGCAATCTACTGAAGATACTTTTATTCTCAAACCCTGATATCTACTCTAGATATGTCATCTACATCAGATTCTTTAATACGCATACCCTGTCATCTACTTTAGCTCGTTTTACACTCATACCCTGCTATCTACTGAAGATACATTTATACTCAAACTTTGCTATCTACTCTAGATAGTTTTATAATTACGCCCTCTAATCTACTGAAGATACTTTTATACTCACAGCCAACTACTGAAGATACTTTTATTCTCAAACTCTAATATCTACTATAAATACTCACACCCCGATTTTTACTTGTTGGGAGTTTTATTCACCCTTTGAAATCTACTTTAGAACGTTTTGTACTCACACCCTGCTATCTACTCTACATATTTTTATACTCATGCTTTGCTGTCTACTGTAGATATATTTACACAGACACCTTGTCATCTACTTAAGATTCTTTTATACGCACACCCTGCCATCTACTTTAGCTCGTTTTACACTCATACCCTGCTATCTTCTGAATATACTTTTATACTCACACTTTGCTATCTACTCTAGATAGTTTTATAATCACACCTACTATCTACTGAAGATACTTTTATTCCCACACACTGATACCTGCTATATATAGGCCTACTGTCATACTTATAACCTGATATCTACTGTTGATAGTTTTATTCATACTTTGCTATCTACTTTAGAAAGGTTTTTACTCACACACTATCTACTCTAGATAGTGGTATGTTCACACTTTGCACCAGCTATCTACTGTCGATAGTTTTATACTCAATAATTATTGCGAATATTCGCAATAATTATTGCGAATATTCGCAATAATTATTGCGAATATTCGCATAATTATTGCGAATATTCGCAATAACATTGCGAATATTCGCAATAATTATTGCGAATATTCGCAATAACATTGCGAATATTCGCAATAACATTGCGAATATTCGCAATAATATTGCGAATATTCGCAATAATTGCGAATATTCGCAATAATTATTGCGAATATTCGCAATAATTATTGCGAATATTCGCAATAATCACACCACCAGTTTGATTATGTAGGCCTACCTATTAATGCAATCGGTGTTTCATGCTTCGGCGTCACGGTTCTAAAACTTTATAGATAGTTTGATACTCACACTTTATTACCTACTGAAGATAGTTTTATACTTGCATGTTGCAATCTACTGAAGATACTTTTATTCTCAAACCCTGATATCTACTCTAGATATGTCATCTACATCAGATTCTTTAATACGCATACCCTGTCATCTACTTTAGCTCGTTTTACACTCATACCCTGCTATCTACTGAAGATACATTTATACTCAAACTTTGCTATCTACTCTAGATAGTTTTATAATTACGCCCTCTAATCTACTGAAGATACTTTTATACTCACAGCCAACTACTGAAGATACTTTTATTCTCAAACTCTAATATCTACTATAAATACTCACACCCCGATTTTTACTTGTTGGGAGTTTTATTCACCCTTTGAAATCTACTTTAGAACGTTTTGTACTCACACCCTGCTATCTACTGTACATATTTTTATACTCATGCTTTGCTGTCTACTGTAGATATATTTACACAGACACCTTGTCATCTACTTAAGATTCTTTTATACGCACACCCTGCCATCTACTTTAGCTCGTTTTACACTCATACCCTGCTATCTTCTGAATATACTTTTATACTCACACTTTGCTATCTACTCTAGATAGTTTTATAATCACACCTACTATCTACTGAAGATACTTTTATTCCCACACACTGATATCTGCTATATATAGGCCTACTGTCATACTTATAACCTGATATCTACTGTTGATAGTTTTATTCATACTTTGCTATCTTCTTTAGAAAGGTTTTTACTCCCACACTATCTACTCTAGATAGTGGTATGTTCACACTTTGCACCAGCTATCTACTGTCGATAGTTTTATACTCAATAATTATTGCGAATATTCGCAATAATTATTGCGAATATTCGCAATAACATTGCGAATATTCGCAATAACATTGCGAATATTCGCAATAATTATTGCGAATATTCGCAATAACATTGCGAATATTCGCAATAACATTGCGAATATTCGCAATAACATTGCGAATATTCGCAATAATTATTGCGAATATTCGCAATAACATTGCGAATATTTTTTTTTTGGCACTAATATGCTTCCGTAATATTTTGTGTAATATTCTTAAATAATGATTATGCACACTTTGCGGCATTTGTTTAATCAGGAAAGTTGAGAAAGAAGGAGGATGTAAGAGGTGCAGGAGGAGCAAACAGCAATCCCACTGCAAAAGAACTGGGAGATACACACATGAATTTACTTGTGGCCGGGAGCAATGCTGTTAAAGTAGGAATGGGCATAAATAACATCAAAAACACTTTTTTGTGTGTTCTATTTCTCAGCATGAAATGACAAAATATTTGGTCTGGGGTCCAAGAAAAAAGTGTGCAGGGCAGAAATCCAAGATGGCCGCCGTTTCCCCCCCCCCGGAAGCCATAACTTTGTCATTTTGTCTTTTAACTTGATTGTGGTGTCTAACCCTATGTTTTTGGGGTCAATCATTCTTTTTATGCAGCTAGAAATAGTCACAAACCATCAGATGTTGAGTTAATAACTTTTTAAACCAAATTTACTCCATTTTTCCCTTACTTACCAAATTTCATGAAACATATCTTCGATTTCAGAAGCATTCTTTAAAATGTAACACGGCTTCCTCCTAGAGAAGTTCCAGGTTCCAGGCACAGGCACAATCTGCTGCTCGAAAAGTGTCCTGGATATCATCAGTGCCAGTTTAGGGACGCACCATTAGATATCAAGGGGGGCTGGGTAGTTGGGGTCGTGACAAATTTTTTTTTAGTACCTCGGTGAAGCAAATTTTTTTTTTTAGCCCCTGGATGAAGCAATTTTTTTTTTTTCAACACCTCGGAGAGACAAATTTTTTTTTTTTGCAATCGTAAAGTCCTATAATTTTCAACAATTTGTTTGTCGAGTTGTCAATATTTTTATGTGTAAAAACTTTCTTAAAGTATAATGAACGTCTTTTGGCGCGAAAAATTTTGGCATATTGAAGCTAAACTGGTGAAATATGGTATAAATGTACAATAAATGCGCGCGAAGCGCGCAAAAATTGGGGGTTTTCAAATGAATTTTGTCAGAAACCCACATACATGCGTCAACATTGGTGATGATTGTATGGACCACCCCTAGCAAATATTGGCCCCCCGGGATCTACGCCTATGCTCTCAATCAGTCATGTGGCCCCGGCAGGCACAGATTTCTATAATAATTTTGACATTGGGGTGGAATTTGGTGAAAATCTGTGAAGTAGAGCGAATCAAGTGTTTTCACTCACAGATCCGGCTCACATATTAATAACTTTTCACAATCAAATGCGCACAAAATACGTACCAGTTCGGAGCTAAAATAAATATTCTTGGTGCAAATTCGCGCGAAGCGTGAAAAATTTTGCAATATAAAAGCTATATGAGGTTAATTTTTCTTCACTAACTGTGACAAATTTTTTTTCACCCTTGACATCAAATCTTTTTTTTTTTCTGGTCCAATGTGGAGCAAATTTTTTTTTTTTTTTTTTGAGGTGGAGCAAATTTTTTTTTTGCTCAGATGGTGCGACAAAATTTTTTTTTTCAAAAAACTACCCAGCCCCCCCCTCCCCTTGGTATCTAATGGTGCGTCCCTTATCGCTGCCAAATTTCATCTCTGGTAACAGCGCGCATCAGGTGATCCACTCGGAAGGTTAAACCCCAATATACCATCTGTTGTTGCCTCCCTCATCCGGGCCTTCATCCCAGATGACAACAACAACATTTTTCTGTGACCTATGGTTTTTGGCCAATGACCTCGTGACAATTCATGAGTAGGCGCGTTTTTAATGATGTTGGGCATTTTGGCCAAAAATTGACCCTTTTTAAAATAATTTTTAGCAATTTCTTGCATTACAAAAGTTTGTATTACACTTTATATTATTAACAAGGCTTCGTTAATTTTAAGCTATTAGGAGAATTTAGGGAGACGGTTTCCATGGCAATTGCCATTTATACTCCGGCCATTTTTTGTCAATTTTACCAGGAAATTTGCTTTAAAATGTTACCGGTACTGAGGAAATTCGCTTAAAAATGAGTATAAATTGCCATTACCATGGAAACTGCCTTCTCTTTGAATTATTTTTATAGCTTAAAATTAAAGAAGCCTTAACAATAATATGAAGTCATTGAACTGTAATACAAGCTTTTGTAATGCAAGACATTGCTAAAAATGATAAAAAAGAGTCAATTTTGGCCAAAATACCCAAAATCACTCACAAATTTATGTCTACTTAGGTCACAGAAAAATGTTGTGATTGACTTTTTTGACCGAAACATCCATCTCAATAAATTGATGTACTTTCATGACACATAAATCTTCTTCTTTTTTAATCCCATGTAAAATTGCAATTTGTTGGTCAAAACTGGAAATAAATCACTAAAAATTACATTTTCCCCCACAAATCAAATGTATTGAATAAAGAGATTACTTTGTTCACAGATGTTAAATATTCATGTGACATGTATTCTGCACACAAATATGAAGTTTCTACTCCATTTAGTTTCAAAGAAATAGCTAATTAGAATGTGACATTTTTGGGTAAAAAAATTAGAAAAATCCTTAAATAGCGTGACTGTTGCCATGGAAAGTGGAATAGAAAATACAAATTTGACAACTTTGCAGAAAAGATTCTCCAGTCTCTGCTGAACAGTTTTATAATGGTTTGTCCATTTGAAACATCTGTCCAACGACACAAAAATTTAATGGGATGGCCTCTATACTGATGATTATGAAATTATACAATAAAATCCTTCAAAATTAAAAAATCAAAATTGTACATAAAAAATCTGTAGTGCAGAAATTTAATCTACATTTTTAACTATATGTACAGTATGCTGTGTGTCTGATGTAATTTTTAACCTGTTGTCTAGCTTTTTTTCTATAATTTATCGAAGTCTACAGGCATGGTTCAAAATTGAGGTAAAAAAGGGTCAATTTGGTCAAAAATAGGTCTTAACTCAACATCTGAAGGTTTGAGACTACTTCTAATTGCATAAATAGATTGCTTGACCCCAGAAACATAGTCCTAGACACCACAACCAAGTAAAAAGACCAACAAATGACAAAGTTATGGCTAAAAATGTGATTTTCATGGAAAATGGCAGCCATCTTGGATTTTTGCCCGACCCCAAACCAATATTTTGTCATTTCATGTTGAGATAGGTCCAGCAAAACAAGAGATGACCCATTTTATGCCCACTCCTAGTTAAAGTTGCATCAACAACAGGACACTGCCGCACCCAGAAACGTTCTGCCAAATTGGATAACACACCGCTTCCAAAGAAAAAGACTAAACGAACACAACTCTTTACTAGTATAGTAAATTGAAAACTTTTTAATGTTGAACAAGACTTGATGGTGAACATGGTTAATCATATTATCATACATGTCATAAGAATTTTATGAAGTTCCAAGATGAATGAAGAGACTTTAAAGTTACATGGTAGTTAACTTTTCAGCTTTAAAGTTAAGAACTGCATGTACATGGTAGTTAACTTTTCAAAGAAAAGACTTAACGAAGTAATTCTTTTTACAAATTCTTTTTGTTCATTCAAACTACAAAGAATCATCTTTTTAATTTTTTAAAGACAAAGCCTGTTCTGCGGGCGGATCATCTTTCAAGTAGGGAGGTCGGCTTCCCCCAATTGCCCCCCCCCCAAAAAAAGGATTTTATTTTCGCCTAATGGTTATGAAAAAAAGGGTTTGTCTCTGGTCTCAAAGCAGATTGGAAATGTAATGCGGTATGCAGGTTTTTCCCCTGATTATTAATATTTGATTATTTTTGGGCTTTTTGATCATTTCTCAAAAAAACAAACAAAAAACAACAACAAAAAACAACAAAAAAGAATAAGAAAAAAAAGGAGCAAAAATGTTTTTCTACAATATTATAATAACATGCGGAGACAAACTTTTTTGCCTTAATGAATCAATCATCATAAAAATATAACAGTTCCAAGATACATGAATGAAGAGATGCATGCTGCTATTTATTGTTTTGATTTAAGGAATAGCATTTAAATAGCATTGCTAAGTAAGTTTGAAGGATGGTCTTTGTGTGCTTTGTTATGATAAAATGACAAGACTAAATTGTAGTCACAAAAGCTTTGATTTATGATTTAGTCAACCTTATGATTCAAGCTTTTGGAACCTTTTCTTGACAGTGTTTTGTCTTGAACTTTTTTGAGATCAATAAACACAACGACAAATGCTTTTATTCTAAAGTTCACAAAGTAGTTCACAATTACATAGAACATATTTTTACTTTCAGTGCTGGAAAGACTTTTACCATCAACAAGCCTGGACCAAAAACTCTGCACTAGGTATTTAGTTGTCAGTTTTTGGATAAGAGATTCACGAAGATTTATGTCTCTGTATTTTCCAAGACGTGCTGTGTAAAGATTCTTTCTAGTTTCATTTTCCAAAGCTCTAAAAATAGATACAGTCAGTGGCGTAATAGGGTGAAAAAAAATGGCGCCCTATCCCCCACCCGAGAATATCGTATATTCTTGAAACAATTGCGCGCTCCGCGCGCGTAATTTTGGGCAGAAAAGGCCTACCACTAATTAATTTTGGTTACTAGAAGTTGAATATCGGTCTTAAAATGTTCTTTCAATTGATTTTGTGCTGAAATGCGCGCGAAAATTTTGACTTTCATCACTTGGAGGGGCGCAGAATCGATGCTGAATTGGTGCTGAATTTGGCGCCCCTCTAAGGGTGCACACCAGTAAATAGCTCCCATTGACTTTCTGTACAAACAGGGTCCAGGAAAACGTAATTTTCTTGACTCCAGAGCGACTCAGTTCTTCAAAACTTACCCTTTCTGCAAGTCGAAGGTCAGATGAAGTCATCTATTGCAGAAATTATATACGGAGTCCAGCATTTTTTTCCAGAAAAATGCCGAATAGATCACCCTATAGCCCATACAGCGTATACGCCACCTTACAAATAGCTTGGTGTTTCTGAAATGTAACACATTTTGAAAGTTTAGCCAAATTGTAATAAAAAGTCAGATCCTGCTCATTTTTCACAGACAATCTATTTCCCAGGCCTAAATGAGGATTAAATATGAATCAGGGCCTAATAGTTGGGTTTTAAGCCTTTTCTAATGGATTTAATTCAGTCGTATTGCACGTTTCCTCGTTTGAAACACTGATTTTTTTCTCCCAGGGTGTAGGAGACTTGTATTTACTGGTGTGCACTCTAAAGATTTTTTATGTTTTTATTTGGACATTGGTAAACTTAATTAGACTGGTTTCTTTCAGTTTGAAGGGGTTTTTACTATGCAAATCAGCTAATTGACATGGTAATATTTTTAGAATATTTTGCTATCTACTGCTGATAGCAATGACAAAAATTCTAATTTCATGATTTCCCATTTTAATCTCTCTAAATAAGAGCAAGCAAACATGAAGATAAGCAAATTGCAAAAGCAAATGAGGAGAAAATACATGGCCAGTGGTGTAGCATCATAGGGGTGGGGTAGGGGGGTGGTTGCAGGGGTGTGGGGGGTGAAAGGGCATCATGTCCCCTGTCAATTGATTTAAAAAATTTAAAATCCCTGAGGAAAATTGCAGAAAAGGTGCTTGGGTGCCCCTAGGGCCTGGTGATGCTCCCTCCCCCAGTGGTCTGTGCCACCCCCACCCCAGGATATCTCATGCTACACCACTGTACATGGCTAGTAACTATAAAACATAAGCCCTGGGAGTAGAGCCTGGTTACAGTGATGAAAATTAGCTTGCCTAAAACATGTTAAAGCTGACCAAATATGGTCAGTGTGATTTTTAAGCTTACCAACATTGTGTCCAATGCAGGTTCCATTCAGCCAATCACAGCCTTCTAAATGCATACTCGAACCATGGTGGGAATGATTTTCTTAAGCTTTTGCAGTTCTATATGATAGAGAACGACAGCAGTGCCAAATTTGGAAGTCTCGCGATGCATGATCATGCATCGTCTTACAGTGCTATGTCAGTGATCTCCGAGTATGCATTTCCACTGATTTAGGCCTTATTTGTACACAAATCTTACCTTTATACTCCTTCAATAGTCAAAAATCTGCAGGTAGTTTGCTAAACAAGCTTGAAACCACCTAATTCTCGGTATTCGCAATAAGGGCGCCGCCAGCGGTTTGCGATGTATTCGTGATGTATCATGGGAAAATGTCGACATCCAAGCCCGCGCAATACGAATATTACCATGCTATTACATAGGAACACGTGATAATATTATTGAGTTGCCAATATAACGGTGTACACCGTTATATTGATCAAACACAAAAAAATATTGTCAAACATGTTCCTATGTAATAGCATGGGTAATATTCGTATTACGCGGACTTTGATGTCGACCTTTTCCCATGATACATCACGATTACATCGCAAACCGCTGGCGGCGCCCTTATTGCGAATACCGAGAATTGATATGCTACACAGTCATTTGTAGCTTCGCTTTAAAGGATTTTATCGATAATAATTTAAAACTCGAAGGTAATCATTGTGACCGAGGTCAAAAGGTCAAAATTGTACAGGGTGCACACCAGTAAATAGCTCCCATTGACTTTCTGTACAAACAGGGTCCAGGAAAACGTCATTTTCTTGACTCCAGAGCGACTCAGTTCTTCAAAACTTACCCTTTCTGCAAGTCGAAGGTCAGATGAAGTCATCTATTGCAGAAATTATATACGGAGTCCAGCATTTTTTTCCAGAAAAATGCCGACTAGATCACCCTTTAGCCCATACAGCGTAAAGGTTAATGTTAAGGGGGGGGGGGGGTGAGCCCACTTCAGTGGAACTTGAAAGTCCACATTTTGGAAATTCTGCGGTCCCCGCAAATAAATTCTGGCTATAATGCAGGCCTAGCTATTAACAACACGGGCTCGCTTAAAATGTTTTGCTGCAACTTTTCAACATGTTGCTTACATGTTTTATACCATTGTAACCCGAAATTGAAACATTTTCTAGCAACCTCTTCTAACATTAATGTTTTATGTTTGTTGGGATAAAGTTAAAATCAACTATTTTGTCACGAGCTGTTTCAAAAGACATCTGAGGGATTGAGTGAGTAACAACATTGTCACAGGTCTGTTTATTCACTTAAAGTTTAGCTTCTTTAATATGACAGGAGCTAACATATGATTATCAAGCTAACATGATCATTACTATACTGGATGAATAATATACACAAAGACACCATGATTATCATCACCGTTTACCATGTTTACTAACCACTCCCGTTTACTAACCGCTCCCGTTTACTCAACCAGCGGATTGGCGCGGGTCTCCCGCTAGTTATGTAAGAAAAGAGGCCGTTTTAAAAGTTGCACCTGAGCCCATAGCAGTCATTTTTTATTTTTTTATTTATTTTTTTATTTTATTTCAGACATATTTAAAGAGGGTAGCCAAGATCAGTGGTCCAGCACTGCTTTACACAAGGGCCCTCTGTACATGACATCAAGAAAATACAAGTACAAATTAGGTTACAAAGTTACATTATAAATACATTATAAATAGGCATTAAAAGATACAGTATTTTTTTTTAAGCACAGAACAAAATAAGTAGCACCAAAGGGATACAAATATCATACAACAATACACAAATCATTTAAAAAATATATTATAGCACCCAGACAAAAAATAAAACAGATACAATCACTCTTCGCTTCATACCCGATAAAATACACATGCACCCAGACTCATACCAACCTCTCAAACCCCAACAACCACAAGACAACAGAGCACCAAATATACACCTAACACACACAATACACACACCCACACCCCTCCCCAATCAGAGCTCCAAATACACAACTCTGTCACAACACACTAAGCCAAAAAACAATATCCGCACACACACACAAAACTTTGCTATACACACCCCACGACATACCTGACACACCTTCATTGACACCCCACTAACGTTCATCATACACAACCAAGGCTCAACACACACCCAAAAATAACCGCACACAAACACAAAACTTTGCTATACACACCCCACGACATACCTGACACACCTTCATTGACACCCCACTAACGTTCATCATACACAACCAAGGCTCAACACACATCCAAAATATGCACACAAATCCTTCACACAAATCCTACATCACCTGTTCACTCAGCCCCCCCACACACCCCCACCCAAGAAAAATAAATAAATAGATTAAAAAACAAATAAAAATAATAATTTAAAAATAAATGAAAATTCATGAACCTGAGTCAAGTATAAAGCCCTTCAAGTTCTTTTTAAATACCTGTATACTGGTGGAATGTTTGATATGGCAAGGAAGATGATTCCACAGTCCTGCCCCGTGTTTCCTGAAAGTACGCCTTCCCCAGTCAGTTCTGCTGCGTCCAATATAGATGTTATTTGAACTCATGGATCTTGTACCATAATTGTGGGTTTTCATGCTATTAACGATGTTATGCGTCATTTTTTAATTAGGGGGCTGGCATTTTCTTCGGAAGGGGGGGTCCCAAAAACACAGGGGGGGGGGTGTCATAGAATTGTCAGACTAAAAATAGGGGGGTGGTATAATTTTTAACACCCAAAATAGGGGAGGTTATAGGATTATTAAGGGCTGGTGACTCAAAATTCTTTAACTTCACAATCGAAATGTGCGTACAATCTATGCACAATTTTACTCGCGCCTTCTTTACACTTACTTACTTACACTTTCTTCGTTAGTTCCGGCAATGAATAATTTGTCTTGAGTCTGTGGAAGGGTGGGGGGGGGGGGGGTCATAAAAAATTGGGGTCGCCTGCGGGGGGGGGCCATAAAAAATTGACTCCGGTCACCGACATATTTGCCCCCCCCCCCTTCCGAAGAAAATGCCAGCCCCTTATGGATTCAATCATGTTTCACCGTTGTTCATCATCCTCCTGTTTGACATCACAATTACCGAGTTTTCAGTTCATTGGCTCTTATCTTTATTAATGTTTTTGTATCTTGGGTTGTGACCCAAAGTAATGAGAGCAATACAATACTCTCAATGCCCAAAGACAACAAACATTTTTTACCATGTAAACTTTGTATCTTTGCCTTTGAGAGATAAACAAATCTATGATTACACAGCCGTGACGTTAGTCACGGCTGTGTCTTTTTTCTTACAGGTTCTTTCTGCCGACCACTACATTTGCTCTAGCACTCACATGCTTTCACCGATTAGGACCTAACTTGGTCACAATCATCATTGACCATGCCCCTACATGTCACATGAAACTCATGGGGTCAAAGGTCACGCTGGGGTCATAGGGGTCAAAAACGTGATTTCAACTCAAAATGCTTCTTCTCCTACAGATTACGTATGACGGTGACCCCACTTGCACACATGCATTACTATTACCCAGTGTCTATGGGGTCCTCACAGATTTGGGGTCAAAGGTCATTAAGGGGTCACTTCCGGTATAAAACGAAAAACCTTCAAAAATGTTTATTTGCAAAGAAAAACATAGGACAGTAACGGTATGTTCACACATAAATTGTAATTACCCTGTGTATATGTGGTATTTTTGTATTTAGGGTCAAAGGTCATTAAGGGGCCACTTCCGGTACAAAACGAAATACCTTTAAAATGCTTCTTCTCCCACAAATTACGTAGGACAGTAACACCACTTGCATACATGCATTGTTATTATCCAGTGTCTATGGGGTCCTCACAGATTTGGGGTCAAAGGTCATTAAGGGGTCACTTCCGGTATAAAACGAAAAACCGTCAAAAAATTTTATTTGCTAAGAAAAACATAGGACAGTAACGGTATGTTCACACATGAATTGTGGATACCCAATTCATATGTGGTATTTTTTTATTTGGGGTCAAACGTCATTAAGGGGTCACTTCCGGTATAAAACGAAAAACCGTCAAAATTTTTTATTTGCTAAGAAAAACATAGGACAGTAACGGTATGTTCACACATGAATTGTGGGTACTCAATTCATATGTGGTATTTTTTTATTTGGGGTCAAATGTCATTAAGGGGTCACTTCCGGTCTGAGACGAAAAACCTTCAAAATGCCCCTTCTGCCACAAGTAACATAGCAAAGTGGTGCCATATGCACCCATGCATTGACATTAGCCTATGTCTATGGCCGTTTTCATATATTTTGGGGTCATAAGGTCATTAGGGGTAACAACACGGCTGTGTTCGTGGGTTAGACCACAGCTTAGTCTAGTTTATACTGTGTTTCAGTGCTCAGCAAACTTTATTTGGTTAAATGACCCACGTACCTGCCCTAAATCCACACCTGGATTCTTATTAGTACATAATATTATACTGGGTATAATATTGACTCATCAAAAAAACTTTTGATGGTTTAAATCTATCCAAACCTCAGTAAAAGTTAAATATAAGAGTTAAATACCAAATAAATTTATGATATGCCTACACATTTACATGTATCTGACGTAAACATCTCAAAAAAGTAACTAACCCCCCTTAAATAATAACCATTAGAAGCAAAATGTATTTCTGCACATTTTGACACCTCATTTGTAGCAATTGACTAAATATTGATGTCACAACGTACATTTAACTTAATGTAACCCAAGATTTGAAAGTTGCAGTAAATTGTATTGATTTTGTATTCAGTATGTAAGTGCAACTTTCAAATCTGGACCTCAATACATTAAATTGACCGATATTTTATTGTTTTCTGGGCTTTCGTATCAAATGAAGTGTCAAAATGCGAAGAAATAAATTCTGCTTCCAACACATTTTACAGATTTGTAATACAATGGCCCTTTTTTGAATAATGGTCATTATCTAACGGGGGTTAGTTACTTTTTAAGATGTTTACATACCCAACACGGAAGTGTGAAGACTGACCCCTGCATATTACTGGCGCAGCACTGTCCGAGTAATAAAGCATATCACATTACAAAATGATTGAAATTCACTGCAATGAGTTACGAAAGAGTATAGATTTATTTTGTTTATCAATACCAGTAGCGGAACTTTTATCGATAATTAATAAGTTATTTGGTATCGAATCCTGCTAAAAATGAAATGGCATTTATTGGTTGTAAAATAGCAGCTAATGGCTACCAAACATCTGTGGTTCTGCGATGTTTTTCAGCGGAAAGATTTTTATTCATTTTGTTGGGAGCTACATGTAGGCCTAGTTTTCATTTTAAAGACTTGTTGAAACTGTTATGAATATTCATGACATTGATATGCTTGGAAGCACCAGCACCCACTCATGCATAATAAACGCTAACGCAGTAAACTCATTTCTGAACATAGCGACTGGCTGAGTCCCGAGTACTGGGTTAGGTTTTGATGTTCTTTCTTGAACTACGGATTATACTTTTTGAAAAGTGAAATTCATCAAATTTTTGATTATATCCGATATTATACATTACATTAACTTAAAAGAGGGTAGGCGACACGAGTCCTGAATAAGCCTTCATCGAAAGGGTGAATTGCAACATTCATTTACCATTGTCATGTCTGTGAAATAAATTTATGTAGTTTAGTTGACTGTTATGAATATTCATGAAATAGATATGCTTGGAAGCACCAGCAAACATTCATGCATAATAAACGCAAACGCAGTACGCCTAACCTCATTTTTGAACATAGCGGCTAACTGAGTCCCGAGGACTGAGTTAGGTTTTGATGTTCTTTCGTGACCTACGGATTATACTTTCTGAAAAGTGAAATTCATCAAATTTAACATATTTTTGATTATATTGGATATAAACAACATAAACTCAAATGAGGGGAAGCGACACGAGTCCTGAATAAGTTGTATAGGCCTACAACTTTCATCAAGAAGGTGAGTTACAACATTCATTTACCTTTGTCATGTCTGTCAAATAGTTACGTTGGTAATGACATTGCGTGTAGGTATGGTGTGGGGTGTGGCACGGATAACTTAATGACCTTTCCAATGGTTAATATCCATTGGGATCCCCCTTCTTGGTTTTCCACAGTTTTAAAAATAATCTTTTTGTCCCATTTGGCTGGCCCAAGATTTATATTTCAGTGCATTTTCAATTTCTTTAGCCGTTTTGTCGCTTCTTTTCATTTTGTATGCACTGGATTTGGAAATAAGCCTGGCATATTTAATGGGTTATCAATGTTCTACTTTTATTGTATTATTCATGTAATTCATATGTGTTCGTATGTTCTTAATATGTTCATATTTATTGTAAATTTGTTATGAAACGTTTTGTATTTGGAAGTACGACTAAATCAAATCAATAAATCCAGCAGCGTTGGCAGGCATTTTAGTGGGTGGGTGTGTGGGGGTGGACTAGGGGTGAGGTTTTTGTCCCCATTTTACGGTGTCTGATCTCCGCCAAATGCCCCCTTTTATTATTAATTCCCCGATTTTTACTTACCCCCCCCACCTTTTTACAAATAGTTCCCCCTTTTTATTTTTACCCATTTTGTAAATAGTTCCCCCTTTTAACAAATAATTCCCCGTTTTAAATTTCCCCCTTTTACTTTCACCCGTTTTGTAAATATCCCCTTTTACTTTCACCCGTTTTGTAAATATCCCCTTTTACTTTCACCCGTTTTGTAAATATCCCCTTTTTACTTTCACCCGTTTTGTAAATATCCCCTTTTACTTTCACCCGTTTTGTAAATATCCCCCTTTTACTTTCACCCGTTTTGTAAATATCCCCTTTTACTTTCACCCGTTTTGTAAATATCCCCCTTTTACTTTCACCCGTTTTGTAAATATCCCCTTTTTACTTTCCCGTTTTGTAAATATCCCCTTTTACTTTCACCCGTTTTGTAAATATCCCCTTTTACTTTCACCCGTTTTGTAAATATCCCCTTTTACTTTCACCCGTTTTGTAAATATCCCCTTTTACTTTCACCCGTTTTGTAAATATCCCCTTTTACTTTCACCCGTTTTGTAAATATCCCCTTTTTACTTTCACCCGTTTGTAAATATCCCCTTTTACTTTCACCGTTTTGTAAATATCCCCTTTTACTTTCACCCGTTTTGTAAATATCCCCTTTTACTTTCCCGTTTTTTACTTTCACCCGTTTGTAAATATCCCCCTTTTACTTTCACCCGTTTTGTAAATATCCCCTTTTACTTTCACCCGTTTTGTAAATATCCCCTTGTTACTTTCACCCGTTTTGTAAATATCCCCTTTTTACTTTCACCCGTTTTGTAAATATCCCCTTTTTACTTTCACCCGTTTTGTAAATATCCTCCTTTTTACTTTCGAGCTAAATAAAATGAATAAAATGATACTTATTGTGTAATTTATGAATTCTATAGGATATAGATCTACATTTAAGAAAAATCATAATCTGAATTATATCATGCAACTAAATATAGACCCAGGAAAAGGCCAGGAGTTTGGAATTGGAATCAATTCGATTGGCTTATTAATCATTATTATTTTGGACTTGTCTCGACTTTAAAAAAAGACTAGGCTTAATTGCTACTTAATTCTCCATCTAACATAATAGGGCCTACTAATTCTTTTTGGATTTTTGAGGCGTGCACCACTGACCGAAGTCCCTGGTTCATTTGTCTGGTCAATTGAATATACGCCATAGAGCCTTTGATTAGAAAGCACATTTTTATTGTTAACGGAATTGTTGACAAACAAAGAATAGCGAAAATTACTCGGAACTGGCTTAAAAATAAAGTTGCATAAAATCACACAGCCACACTTGTCATAAATATGCAATGCCCATTTTGTCCAGGCCCGTTTTATAAATGTATGCTTTTATTGTCATTTCACTGTTAAGACCGCTTGTTTTAAACTTTGGTGCTAACTTAAAAAAACCACTTTTGAATAATATAGCACAAACAATTCTTATTATCTAGGCTTCTGTAATAATGGCAGCCAGTTGTTTGTTGTCTCTGACATATCCCTGTTTATAGACAAGTTCTTCACAGACTTTCAAACATCATTGCTATGAATTTGACCAGCATAAATATTTATGCATGCCAGTTTCACCGTTTAACATTCTGAACATCATTTGGTTTATCAATCATATCGGATTTGCTCTTTGTACAGCCCCTCTATAAACGTGCATAAAAGTTGACGGATCCCTAACCCATTGAATTTAGCGGCGCTTGCACAACAGGCTATAAATCTACCTACGTTGGTATCCAAATTCATATAGAACGCCTTTCCAATAATGGATGTAGCGAAATGAGCTGTAGTGAGTGCACGGTACTCTCCAGGGGTCCAGGCTTACTGGTAAAGCCTACGCACGGAAAACGGGGAGTACCAAACAAAAAGGGAGTATTAAAAACAAAAAGGGAGTATTATTTAAAAAGGGATAAACTATTTAAAATGGGAACCTATTTGTGAAAAGCGGGAGGAAAGTTAAAAGGGATTATTTGTAAAAGGGGAACTATTACAAAATGGGTGAAAATAAAAGGGTATTATTTGTAAAGGGGTAATTCGAAAACGGGGAAACTATTTGAAAAGGGGGAAACTATTTGAAAAGGGGGGATTCGAAAAGGGGGAAACTATATGAAAAGGGAAAGTTGAAAAGGGGAAAACTATTTGAAAAGGGGGAAAGTCGAAAAGGGAGAAACTATTTGAAAAGGGGCAAGTCGAAAAGGGGGAAACTATTTGAAAAGGGAGAAAGTCGAAAAGGGGGAAACTATTTGAAAAGGGGGAAAGTCGAAAAGGGGGAAACTATGTGAAAAGGGTAAGTCGACAAGGGGGAAACTATTTGAAAAGGGGGGAAAAGGGGGAACTATTTGAAAAGTGGGAAAGTCGAAAAGGGGGGAACTATTTGAAAAAGGGGGAAAGTCGAAAAGGGGGAACTATTTGAAAAGGGGAAAGTCGAAAAGGGGGGAACTATTTGAAAGGGGGGAAAGTCGAAAAGGGGGAACTATTTGAAAAGGGGGAAAGTCGAAAAGGGGGAACTATTTGAAAAGGGGGAAAGTCGAAAAGGGGAACTATTTGAAAAGGGGGAAAGTCGAAAAGGGGGAACTATTTGAAAAGGGGAAAGTCGAAAAGGGGAACTATTTGAAAAGGGGGAAAGTCGAAAAGGGGGAACTATTTGAAAAGGGGGAAACTATTTGAAAAGGGGAAAGTTAAACGGGGAAATATTTGAAAAAGGGGAAAGCATTTCGCAAAAAGGGGAAAACTGAAAATTTGGGGAGATGAATTATAAAAGGGGGAGTTTGGCGGAGATCAGACACCGTACCATTTATCAATTTTGCATCCCATTTTGAATCATTTTAATCAATTTTTTTCTCTTTGTCGTCCCAATTTTATCCCTCAATATGTCTGTAGAGGGTAATTTCCCCCCGCTCCCCACCTATGCCACTAAATCAATCAATCAATCAATCAATCAATCAATCAATCAATCAATCAATCAATCAATCAATCAATCCCTGGGGCTAAGAAGTAATGGATTATACTAGGCTTACATGATGTTGTTTTTGTGTATCCACAATGACGGCATGGGCTTTTTACAATCCAAAAATAATTTCAATAACAATATTCCAGGCCATTCTGGGTTTACATTGTCGGACATACGCCCGGCGGAATTTAGTCGGGCAATACTAGGACACGCGGTAGGCACTGCCAGGAGTAGTTTCAGTGTGAACGATGGTCAGCGTAAGTTTCGCCAGGCGTACGTCCGACAATTTACCCCTGACAAAACCGGAGTAGCAAGCTAGGTGTAATCTCCGCCAGGCGTATGTTGTAATGTGAACGCTGCTACGCCTGGCGTCCGGTGTAAGTTTGACCTTTTTTTTTGGTCGGATGTAATGAAATAATATGTCTCGTGGTTGAAAAAGTGGTAGCCAATGTTTACACCCCCAGAAGTGAATGTTTGGTGGAACTGGGGGTGTCTTAGACTATGCCATAGTCGATTTTTGATAAATAAAAACATGTTATTAATCATGATGAAAGCATTCAATTGAAATACTGGTATAAAATTGTTATGAAAAAGTTTATATAATTATATTATTGACAGTAAAAGTACAGTATACGTAGGCTTATATTATTGAATGCAACATATCATAATGTCATAATTATATTGGCACTTCACTTCAATACTGAACAATTCAGATTTTAGAATCGACCAATTTATTAATCGCGAAAGCCCGAGCTAAAAATCGACTATGTACGTTGCATTTTAAACGGGACTTTGAACGGGCAAAGTCCCTAACACACACACTGTCAATCATACTTGTTTATCAATCCAATTTAACCGCAAGCGCAAACAAGACGCGCTCATGCACCTACTGAGAGTTTAATGTTCCCGCCAACACAAAGGGCCGCATAGATGTGTACCATGTAGCTATTAATGGTAATGGCAGGTGCCCGGAGGATTTAAACCATAACAAGCTCTGGGCGACCAATCACAAGCCAGATCCATTTAAAGATGCATTACATCATGGCCAATTTTAGTAGGCCAGAAATCCGACATTCTCATCCATTGACAACCGTGTTAAGCATGTAAACCGCAATCCAATGTAAGTAGTCCACTTGGCATGCTTGGGAAGCTAGCAAACAGAGGGAGTACAGTGACTGAAAAGATCAGATGTGAAAATCAATGTCCACAAATGAATTAAATCAGAGTTTTAAGCTTAAATGGAAAAACCTCGAAAACGAAGACCTCGAAAACGAAGACCCCATTTTGAATGTTTTTTCATCCATATCAGACCAGGTTTTGGGGTCTTCGTTTACGGGGTCCCCGTTTTACCGACCCCCACATAGGTGTCGGTAAAACAAAGACCTCGAAAACGAAGACCCCTGATAAAATATTTTACTAAGCATATTGCGCCTGTGTATTACCAGAGAAGATCATCTTCTCTGGTATTACGCTTTTGCTTGAAGGTTGGATGTGTGTATGTGTGCATATGAGATGTGAGTAAGGTTCAGAGTAGGGGTGTGTTTATGTGGGAGGGTGGGGATGTGGGGGTGTGTACGCATACGTATGAATGAACTTCAGTGCATGGATTTCTTCTTGCACGTGTCTCATTAATTTAAAATCATTTCAGATCGACTTCTTTATTCAAACAAGATATTCCTGAAAAAAATTGGTGTCAGTTCCAATGTACAATGTAATTATTATTTGAATGTAATGTTAAAGATGGTTCCGAAAAATGGCCAAAAGCAATTCGACAAATAAAAAAATAGGCAAATGCGGTGACTAATTTGCATATCTTGCGACAAAAATTGCATCGGATCTTACGACTGCCGCTTACCACAACCTCGTCAAGTTACATCCCTATACGTCTCACCAGTTCGAAATGGCAAAAAAACAAACCCACCGAAAAACAATTTTTAAGTTAAATATGCAAATTAGCTACCAAATTTGCGCCAAAAATTGCATCAAGTCTTAGGGCCACTTACCACCACCCTACCAAGTTACACCCCAATACACCTCACCAGCTCCGTGAAACTGCCGCTTACCACAACCTCATCAAGTTATATCCCTATACGCCTAACCAGTTCTTCGAAATGGCAAAAAAAAAAAAAAAAAAACCCTATTTTTAAGTTAAATATGCAAATTAGCTACTTAATTTGCATATTTTATAAAAATGCATCAAGTCTTAGGGCAGCCACTTACCACCACCCTACCAAGTTAAACCCAGATACACCTCACCAGCTCCGAGAAACTAACCTGGAAGCCAAAGGCATTTAAAAACAAAGTTCACACAATACAAATGTATAAGACCCCATTATAGCATAAGGCAATTTATAAGTCATTTTAAATGATTTTAAATGTGACGTATACAATTTGTCTATAACACAGGGAGATATAAAATGTAGGGATTTGGGTACTTTTTGTTCAATTTTCACAGAAATTGAAGGATGTTGACCTTTGTTTTTGTTTGTCTGTTTACCCCTGGGTCGCTGAAACAAAGAATTATATTAATTAAATCACCTAATTTATAATTAATAAAGGACAAAGAAGGATAAAAGCAAAAGTATGCTTCATTTTAGTTAAAACAATAGTAACATCCCTGTTGTGTACAAAAATATAACTCTATACGACAATGCAAATCGGGATCAATTCATGGACTATTATAGTGCACAGGGAAATGTTGAGTATGTAAATTGAATTGTACAGCCAAAATGCCAATGGGTATGTAATTTAACTAGAACAGCCTTAAATTGATATCGATATTAACATTGACGTCACAGATTCGATTTGTCACGTGATCGTCAAACCTGTACTAAAGGTGTCAGTTCTGCAGGAACTGACACAAAAACATTTTTGAGGTTTTACAGAGTACCCTAGGGTAAACTGTAAAACGAAGACCTCGAAAACGAAGACCTCTGGTAATTTTTTTTTACCATGTGTATTGCACTTGTGCTTGACGGAGGGTTGCGTTTGTAAATGCCTCCAAACGAGGACCTACATATGGATACACACCGTACAACGAGGACACACCTCCAAACGAGGACGTCCTCGGTTTGTTACTATGACCAGGATGACGTAAATGATGCAAATATGCATTATAAGATAGCATATAAGATAGGTTCCCCCATAGGGGGGCATAGGACTGGTTACAGTTGGCTAGTAAGTTGTCTGGTGTGTCTGTGTGAGGTCCACGGTGTGCATGATGCAGTCATGTCTACAGTAGAATTCATCTCGACCTTTGCAGGACTTAACCCCATTAAAAGCTATTAAACCAAGATAACACTCATTGAAACAGCTCAACTGATTAAATCGGATCTTCTCTGGTTGTGCACAAGTGACTGTTTTCATGTGCGATCGCAATAAAGCTCGTATTCATAGCTTCAGTTGGGTAACCGATTATAAAGGAAACGAAAGGAAACAATGTTATGTGTGGCTTTGTTCACGAAATCAGACAATGTCGTGCTTTTTGTAAACCAGCATTCTTGAAAATGAGCAACATAATGATTTTTGACTTAACACGGTTCAGAAATAATTTCTTCATATTTTTGGTGTTATCTGTCGTTTACATGTCCTTCCTAAAACACAAAAGTACGACCCTCTCCAAACACCTAAATTAGCTAAAAATTTAGGACATGTTACAAAACTTTATTTTCTAGAACCTATTTAGAATAATTTAAATGTAGCTTTTACCGGTTTTTTGTGGCATCCTTCAGAAGTGAGCGGTCCGATACCAATATTTTCGGTCAAATCTCCATTCAAATAACACGGGGAGTTGGCTAGCTATGCCTTGCCCTCACTCATATTTTACAAAAGTACGACCATTTCTGAACATCTAACCTAGCTGTAATTTTAGGTCATGTTAGAGAAATATATTTGCTAGAAGTTTTGGAGAATAAATAAAATATTGGCTGGTTATTTTTCACACAGTGATGTTAACTAGGCAAGTGTCCATTCTCCCAACATACATCATTTGTAGGGGTCACGCGTCAATGGTGAGAGCACTGTGTATTGTGTATAGGAAAACGGACAGTAACTGCAGTATGAACATGTGTGTGTATGTGTGCATATGAGATCTGAGTAAGCTTCTGAGCAGGGGTGTGTTTATGTTGCAGGGTGGGGTGTGGGGGTGTGTACGCATACGCATGAACGAACTTAAGTGCATTTACTATGCATATTGCGCCCAAGTATTACACTGTGCTTGAAGGGAGATGTATGTGTATATAGGCCTTTGAGATGTGAGCAAGGGGGTGTTTACGTGGGAGGGTGGGATGTGTGGATGTGTGAGCATACGTATGAATTTTGTTGAAATTATTTGGCTTTATACCGGAAGTGACCCCTTAATTGGCTCCAAATAAAATAAATACCACATTGCTAACCACAATTCATGTGTGAACATACCGTTACTGTGTATTGTTTATCTTAGCTAATAATTTGTTATGGTATTTTGTTTTGTACCGGAACGGGGTGTGTACGCATACGTATGAACGAACTTAAGTGCATTTACTATGCATATTGCGCCCAAGTATTACACTGTGCTTGAAGGGAGATGTATTTGTATATAGGCCTTTGAGATGTGAGCAAGGGGGTGTTTACGTGGGAGGGTGGGATGTGTGGATGTGACCCATACGTATGAAATGTGTTGAAGTTATTTGGTTTTATATCGGAAGTGACCCCTTAATTGGCCCCAAATAAAATAAATACCACATTGATAACCACAATTATTCATGTGTGAACATACCGTTACTGTGTAATGTTTATCTTAGCTAATAGTTTGTTAAGGTATTTTGTTTTGTACCGGAAGTGACCCCTTAATGACATTTGACCCCAAATTTGTGTACACCCCATTGGCACTGGGCAATAACAATGCATGTGTGCAAGTGGCGTCCCTGTCCTACGTAATTTGTGGAAGAATAAGCATTTTGAAGTATTCCGTTTTATACCGGAAGTGATCCCTTAATGACCTTTGACCCAATATCTGTGTACACTCCGTATACAATGGGTAATAACCATGCATGTATGCAAGTGGCATCACTGTCCTACGTAATTTGTGGTAGAAGGTACATTTTAAAGGTATTCTGTTTTATACAGGAAGTGACCCCTTAATGACCTTTGACCCAATATAAAAAATACCACATAATACACTTGGTAACCACAATTCATGTGTGTACATACCGGTACTGTCCTATGTTTCTCTTAGCTAATATTTTTTTTTTCGTTTTATACCGGAAGTGACCCCTTAATGACCTTTATGACCCCAAATTTGTGTACACCCACAGACACTGGATAATAACAATGCATGTGTGCAAGTGGCGTCACTGTCATACGAAGTTTGTTTTAGAAGATGCATTTTGAGCATTTTGAGTCGCCCAATTGGGCGGAAAATGTGGAAAAACTGAAAGTTCAATTCACAAGCTTTATTTTAATGTACTCTGGTACAACTTAAAATAAAGAAATTCTAAAAAAGTCGTAAAATTGTGTGAAAATGTGTAAATAGTGAAACTGGGGCCCATAATATGCTACATATGGGGCTCATGTACATATCTATATAATAATACGCTATTCTCTGATGAGGCCGTCGTAGGTTGTACGGTGCTCAGACTCGGTGGGTGGGTGTAGTTCTGTCCTGGCAAGAAGAAGTTTATGTTCGTTAATTATCCGACCCCGGGGCCCCCTCCCAGGGGAGTCGTCTCTCTTACTCTCCATAGGTTGCTGATGTCAGTCTCTCTTATTCACAGTGAAGCTATGCAATATGAATAGGAGAAAACTATTCCAGAAGGAGTATGTAAGTTAAATGGAACAGCCATTTCAGAGGGAGTATGTAAATTAAACGGAACAGCCTATTTTGGGGCCATTTCAGAGGAAGTATGTAAATTAAATGGAACAGCGAATGGGTATGTAATTTAACTGGAACAGCCTTAACGCTTCACGCTGGTATTTCCAATTACCATCATAATATATATTATAATACGGATCTGTCTGTTTAGTCCTACGTGTGTGGGTGGGTGTATGTTGGTAACAATATAATTCTCAGGTGCTCTCTGTGTACAAATTCTGAGCCCGGAAGCTGCTTTATTTGATGACAAACGGCCGGCCCTTTTTTTTTACATCTGGGGCCCTGGGGCCCATAATATTTGACTTATGAGGCCCAGGTACATGTTGAAGTATAATTCTCTAGTGTTATCAGTAGACTCAAGTTGGGCACTGTAGCTGCTTTATTTACTGAGTAATTCCTGGCCCTATGTTTTAGCGTTTGGGGCCCTGGGCCCATATTACGTGATATATGGGGCTCACATGTACATATAACAATGTGATTCTCAGGTGCAATCTGTGTACAAACTCTGAGCCCTAAAGCTGCTTTAATTGATGAGAAACGGCCGGCCCTTTGTTTTAACATGTGGGGCCCTGGGCCCATAATGTTTGACTTATGAGGCTCATGTACATATGTTTAAGTATAATTCTATAGTTCTATCAGTAGACTCAAGCTGGGCATTGTAGCTGCTTTATTTACTGAGTAACGGCCGGTCCTTGTTTTTTAGCGTTTGGGGCCCTGGGCCCATTTTGTGTGACATATATAATGCTTAAGACCTATTAGTGTACCAAATCTGAAACCTGTAGCTACTTTATTTGCTGAAAAACGGCGGTCCTTTTTTTTAAACATTTGGGCCTTTGGGGCCCCTAGCCTTGAACATCTAGGGCCAAAATGGGCAAAAGGCACAATTACAATTTAGGGCTTATACATGTGCCACATATGACCCCTAGTACCCTTGTAGCGTTAGAGCTAGCCTTGTCAATCTGTTGCAAATTATTTTTAACATTGGGGGCCCTGGGGCCCGTAATATATAACATAAGTGGCTCATGTATACTTGTATTTATAGAGTACCCCTGGGGCTGCTTCATCTGATGAGAAACGGCATGGTTTGTGTTTTTATATTTGGGCCCCTGGGGCCCGTGACCTGTGGCCTCTGGGGCCAAGATGGGCAAAAGGCACTTCTACGGACAGAATGATGTGTTTGATAGGAAAAGAAGGAAGAGGAAACCACAGGATGGAAATATACCCTGCATGCTCTGCATGCGGGTATAACTGAAACACTATTCAAAAGCACAGAGCCGTGACACTTCGTGAATTTGCGTCACAAATTTAATTGTTGAACAGGTGCATGAGGGAATTGATGGCAAAGGTTATATTGTGTATCGAATATTGTTATTTTAGACATGAGGGCGGCATACACTAAATATGGCAGGAACGAAAAGCGAATTCGTAATAAACTATTTGAGAATATTGTTTTGAACGATTTCCTTGTTTTGTATGTTCTGGTTTATTTTATCAAACAGTCTGTTCGCTTCTTAGCTATCTATAAAATGGCAAACGACCTTGATTAACCTCTAATGAACTTGAAAAGGCATTTAACAATATTGTTATTAAATAAGCAAAATATATTGATATTTTTATGATAATCTGGCGACAAATACTAAATTGACCTCTAAATGACCTCTGATGACCTTGAAATTACCTCTGTTGACCTTGAAATGACATCTGATAACCTTGAAATGACCTTGAACGAATTTGATTTTTCGTGAAGAATACACGCACTAAGTTTTATTACCATCCATCTAATGCCAAAATTTGACCTTTGTTTGACCTCTGATGACCTTGGAATAACCTTCATCATGTTTTGAATCATATGAACATCACATATACTAATTTTCATTCAAATTGTACAAACTTTAGAATGTTACCCCTTTTGCAGAGATATCAACAAGTCATTTTTTGCAAGTCAAGTCTTAGTCAAGTCCCAAGTAAATCAAGTCATTTTGAAAAAGTTGTAAGTCAAGTCAAGTCACAAGTCATCAAATCACAAGTCAAGTCACAAGTAAGTCACAAATTGTCACAAGTCACTAGAAGTCTATTCACCAGTTGGTCATGGTGTGACTTGCTGATGGGTATTCAATACTTTAGAATGTTACTCCTGGCCTTTTGACCCCAAAACAGACACCTCCCCATGTCCAAGCCAAATATGATTATAATCCTATATGCACCCAATGCTATAGTCATTTTGGCATTATTCTGAAGATCACAACACTTAATATGCAGCAAATAGTAAGGTTTAAGGTGATTTTCAGTAATCAACCCTATTTGACCCCTGTATGACCTTGAAATCCAAATCTGTGTTTAACCTATAGACATTAGCTTGTGTCAATGAATATGTGTCAGTCGTATCGCTGTACCATGTAATTTTTGAAGCATTTTGAAGGTATTTAGTTATGTGCCAGAAATACCCCTTTAATGACCTTAGACCCCAAATATAGCCAATGCCGATGACCAAGTTTCATCACGGAATAGGCCTGGACGCGGCACTAGAAATTAGCATGAAGCCGCATTCATATGTAAATAGCGTATTGTTATTTAAATTTGTGCCCAGACGTATTGAGGGCGACAGTCATGTTATCCAGACAGAGAATGTCTTGATGCGCCAGGCATGTCAAATTGCTGAGTGAATGTGTATACATTTGTAAATCCCCTTTCTGTATAGGTAATAAGCTAGTATATTTCGTGCTCCAGTTTGTGGCAAAAAAAATAAGTATTATATTAAATATATTAAGTGTATAAACTTTGAAATTGACGTGAATTTGAAGTGCAGAGCTCCAAATCTAGCTAAATCGTGTAGTGTGAAATTATGCTGTGTGACCCCCTCTGCGTGTTAGAATTATATTCATAAAACATTAAATTTAACATATAATATGGGCAGCCAACCACGATTTATCAGCATTTAAAAGATATATTAATTAACAAAGATAAATAATCAATAGTAAAAATGACAATTTAACTAGTAAACAAGTCTGAAATCTTAAAATGTTGCCATGTGATTTCCCAAACACATGATATGTCAACATGTGACCATTATCCAGATTTACCGAAGTATTTGGAGTATGGTGCACGGCTTGCAGGCAACTGTGTATTTCTTTACCTCCGTATAAAATCAATAATTCATGCTGGGAGCCAAGTAACATTCTGTCTGCTCAGTGCAGATTGGTATTTATTTTACTTGAGAGCATATAGAAATACATAAAGACGAATAAGGCGCCATGATGGAAAGCTATGGAAGGTCAGGTCGGGTATCAAAGGTTATTTTAACTTCAAATACTACTTGTGTTTCACACTTTGCCTCTGTCACGTATTTCCTTCATATTATTGACCTCAAGTCCTAATTTTGACTTTGCTATTGCAAAATGTCATTTCATATCAAATTAGTAGACTTTCTTTGAAAAAACATATCACTGGTGCCTGATGGGAATATCCGTCAGCCATTTCATTAAAGGGCGCATGACACCAAATCACTGCGCGAAAGGTGCAATGGTGATGAGTTCCGGTTAAAAGTATATGGCTACTGGAGACAATGTGGTGTCCTTAGGGACCATGTTCTTCGTGAGGTTGGCATGTTCTGATTTAAATGAAAGATGCTAACCTATTAATGACTAAAATAGATATGAAATTATACAAATCGATTTCACAAGAAAAGTAGGCCCTGTCCGAATTACTGCTAACGGAACAAGTTTTAATGCTAGTTTTGGCGTTGAAATAGCGGCGTCGCTTTTCAACATTTTTAAATAAAAAACTGCATCTGTAAAGTTCCCCAAAATTGAAGCTTAAATGAAATTTCAGTCCTTAATTAATACAGGGATGACGTTAAAAAGTGAAAAAAATTGTCACGCCTGGTAGAAAACGCCGTTTAAAAAAGTGAAAGCATGTTATAAAAATGGTGGAATGAGCTATAAAATTTGGAATTTAAAGTTATTAAAGAAAGATTTCCCCTCAGAGGATGATTTAAGGAAGCCCCATCATGCACTGCAAACGTGTTATCACCAGAGTTTCAACTGCCACTTTACTTTTCAAATCCCATTGAATTCTGTGCAAAAGACGTTGTTTAAGAATTGTGCGTGTGTCATTATTAGTTGGTCGATTTCAGATCTAAAGTGATGTATGCATGAAGGATAATTCACACCATCTGTAGGTAACATAAAATGTGAAATCGACCAGCATTGTGAATGCGTTTTTATTGTAAATATACCAGTCCAAATTCAAATTTAACCATGGCCGCCAATGCAGTGTGCGAGCAGTCGTGTCATGTTCACTCACACAGCTGTGCTAACCGCAAGTCAACACAGTGGCGTGGTGGGAAGTGCTTAAATCATCCTCTGATTTCCCCTGAAACTGATTTATTTTGAAATGAGAATACTCTATTATATAATCATGAAGCTTTCAAACAAGATTTTAGAGTATAAATTTTTGGAAAATTCGCTGGAAACAGGGTTTGGTACCAAAGCTGGCAATGGCGGCCATGTTTGTTCAGATATACCATTTTGAGCTTAAAATCGAATAACCATTTAACTTTTAAAATTTTTGTTTAAGAAAATGGTATAATAATTGAAAAATGTATAACATGAAATGTGTTTATGAGATACTCTTGGAAACATTTATGCCATCGAAGGTATTCAAGTACCTCCAACTGCCTTATCAATAGCGTTTTAAGGGGACGTGTCTTTTTTCCTCTCAATTTTAACGAAATTTGGTCGGTATATGGCGATATTATTTGCAATGCGGCTGTTTTCAATTCTCTGCAAGGAAATTCATTAACCAAGTTTGTGATGAGTTTCTTTGATTAAAGATATTGTAATATTATCAGACATTGGGAGAAAATAAGCACTCAAGGGTGGGGAGTTGTCGTGTCTTTATATCCCTACCCCTAACGTTTCCGACCTAGGCATATACTCGTGCAATAAGATGATGCTTGTCATGGGGGAGGGGTTTTGCGTCAGAAACCTTTGTGCATTTGCTTATGTAATGTGCAACTTAAGTTATTTGACTCAATGTTGTTTAAGTTAACTATTATGACGTCATTATTGTATTTAAAGATCGATCAAACCTGCTTTAAACTCTGTTTATATCTATAATTGCTCAAAAGTACCCAAAATGGCGGTTTTTTTTAATGTATCAAAAATTGTTTAGAGAACCCTTATAGGAGATTGGTGTAATGTATGAATTAAAGAAGTGACACTTTTTCTAAGAATGGTTTATTGTTTCCAAAAATAGAGAAAAGTTAAAAAAATTCAAACCTCTTGTGCGGTTCAAGGGCGCATGACACCAAATCACTGCGCGAAAGGTGCAATGGTGATGAGTTCCGGTTAAAAGTATATGGCTACTGGAGACAATGTGGTGTCCTTAGGGACCATGTTCTTCGTGAGGTTTGCATGTTCTGATTTAAATGAAAGATGCTAACCTATTAATGACTAAAATAGATATGAAATTATACAGATCGATTTCACAAGAAAAGTAGGCCCTGTCCGAATTACTGCTAACGGAACAAGTTCAGTTCAGTTCAGTTTTATTTCATCAAATTCCATCCATTAAATAATTACAATATAAAAAAGCTTTTACAAACATCGTATAATATGGTGAAAATGATGAGGATGCCACTGAACGCAGAGCGTGTTGTTGTGGCACCCTTTACAAAAGTTAGTATTAAATAATTATGATAAACAAAATCTTTGAATAAAAATAAATACAATAGCAAGATATATGCCTTGTGGGTTAGGTATATTAAACTTATTATCACAAGAGCTTTCAATTATAAATCAATGAGTAATGATGGTGAAAATAACAACCAAACCTACACAGTAGGTGTAAAGGGGTTGTAAAATCCCAATATAATATAAAACAGTTCAGGCATGGCATAAGTATTACGGTACAATAATAACAAAATGTATTTAGCCCGGGTGAAAGCATAAGCACATGATTGCACGTGCATTTGCAACGCGTCTAAATAATGGGCTAAGTTATAACTTACGTAGCAAGTTTTAATGCTAGTTTTGGCGTTGAAATAGCGGCGTCGCTTTTCAACATTTTTTTATAAAAAACTGAATCTGTAAAGTTCCCCAAAATTGAAGCTTAAATGAAATTTCAGTCCTTAATTAATACAGGGATGACGTTAAAAAGTGAAAAAAAATGTCACGCCTGGTAGAAAACGCCGCTTAAAAAAGTTTATTTCTACGTGCTTTTCAATGAAGAAGTTATTTGGTGGTTTACGCCCTAAACTGGATCGTTTTCGCCTGGTTTGTGCCCAGATGTATTGGGGGCGCGCTATACTCTCATTGAACAGGCAAAGTTCGCAAAACTAACAACGTTGTTATTTGCCAATATCAATTAACATGATCCAAGGGGTCTAACATGAATTATTCATAACGGATCGATAACTGGCCTCACTTTCTAGCTAGTAAACCGACGGAATTTTTCATATGTTTTGCGTTGCTAATAGAACAGCCGTGAATTTAGTGTCACCCCCTTGGTTTCATTACTCTATCACAAATATTATTAAATGCATTTTTCTCGTGTTTAGAGTGTCACAATGGTTAATACTATCGAGTTTAAGCCCAATCCAAGCATGTCAGTGATTTAACCTTTGCCCTCTATAACGTGACCACTGGGTCACGGATGGGGTCAACTGTACTTGTTTTGAGTTTATGGTGTCACAAGGATTACACCTGGGGAATTTCAGCTCAACCGGAGCTTGTTCGTAGATTTTTACCTTTGACCTTGAACTTTGACCTATGGGGTCAAGACTACCATAGACCTCCCCTACTACTAATGGTGCATCACTGTACTAATAACGGGCCATATCCATATTCCATAGGCTGAGATATAGCCAATTTGGCTAAATTTTAAGCATTTAATCAAGTGCCAGAAATAACCTTAGATGACCTTTGACCCCACATCTGTGACCCCACAGTAAACATCAGTCAATGGCCATGCATGTGTGCAAGTGACATCACTTGGCTATTTCACACATAGCAGATATGATTTTTTGAAATTTTTTAGACTTTGACCGGAAATGACCCCTTCGCTGGCCTTCCCTTCGCTGGCCACCCCTTCCCTTCGCTTGGGTTTCGCTGGCCAGCGAAGCCCAAGATCCGTGGCAAAGTGTCGCCGACCGAGTACTTGGCATGCGAGGGTCTCGGGTTCGAATCCCACCCACAGCAAATAACTTCTTTCTTTCTTTTCTCTCTTTATTCTTTCCTTCTTTCCCTTCCCGTCGCCAAAAAGTCCTTAGGCGGTTAGGGTTAGGTTACCACTATCGAAACTCAGTATAGGCTTCCTTAACCATATCCCTCCTGTATACTACAAAATACTACTTGATATATGCGCTGTTCGTGCGTGCATCCACGTGGTGTGATGACGCAATCGCCCTAAGTGATATATAGGCACGGTTTTACTGGCCAGCGAAGCCCAAGACCCGTGGCAAAGTGTCGCCGACCGAGTGCTTGGCATGCGAGGGGTCTCGGGTTCGAATTCCACCCACAGCAAACAACTAGTTCTTTCTTTTCTCTCTTTATTCTTTCCTTCTTTCCCTTCCCGTCGCCAAGAAGTCCTTAGGCGGTTAGGGATAACAATCTAGCTTATTAAATAATTTGACCTTTGTTGACATCTAATGGCCTTGAAATGACCTCCATTTTGTTTTAAATTATATCAATATTACATATTCTAATTTAGATTTAAATTTGACCTTTGGTTGACCTCTAATGACCTTGAAATGACCTCCATCATATTTTGAATCCTATCCTGATCACATATACTAATTTTCATTTGAATTGGACAAAGTTTAGAATTTACCCCTTTTGACCCCAAAACAGACCCTCCCCATGTTCAAGCCAAATCTGATTATCTGTTTTGAGTGTAACAATGGTTAATACTATCGAGTTTAAGCCCAATCCAAGCATGTCAGTGTTTTAACCTTTGACCTCTATAACGTGACCCCTGGGGCACGGATGGGGTCAACTGTACTTGTTTTGTGTTTATGATGTCACAAGGATTACACCTGGTGAATTTCAGCTCAATCGGAGCTTGTTTGTAGATTTTTACCTTTGACCTTGAACTTTCACCTATGGGGTCAAGACTATCATAGACCTCCCCTACTACTAATGGTGCATCACTGTACTAATAACGGGCCATATCCATATTCCATAGGCTGAGATATAGACAATTTTTTAAAATTTTAAGCATTTTATCAAGTGCCAGAAATAACCTTAGATGACCTTTGACCCCAAATCTGTGACCCCACAGTAAACATCAGTCAATGGCCATGCATGTGTGCAAGTGACATCACCTAGCTATTTCACACATAGCAGATATGAATTTTTGAAATTGTTTAGACTTTGACCGGAAATGACCCCTTAATGACCTTTGACCTCAAATCTGTTTAGAACTTTTGAGCACTGGTTAACGTTGATTTATATGCACGAGTCACGTGATCATTGCATGTAATTTGTGGAATGAGTAGCATTTTTTGTGCAATCACATTTTTGACCATTATAGCTACGTCAAAAGTCACAGCGAAGTCAATGTCATATGGAAGGTTTGGCCTAGCCCAGTGATCAATTGGGTCAAGTATGGTTGAAATCTGTCAACCCCTGGCGAAGCTAGAGCATTTTGAAAAAAAAATGGTTGCCAGAGGAAAGAAAGAAATGGATATATTGCAGCCTCATAAGGCTACGAAGTCCAGCCGTGATCTTGAAGTGACCTCTGATGACCTTGAAAAGGTTTGGAACAATGTAGGCATTAAGTTAAATAACCATAACCCTCCTGTATACTACAAAATACTACTTGCTATATGCGCTGTTCGTGCGTGCTGTTCGTGATGAGGCAACCCGAGGGGTCTCGGGTTCGAATTCCACCCACAGCAAACAACTCGTTCTTTCTTTTCTCTCTTTATTCTTTCCTTCTTTCCCTTCCCGTCGCCAAAAAGTCCTTAGGCGGTTAGGGATAACAATCTAGCTTATTAAATAATTTGACCTTTGTTGACATCTAATGGCCTTGAAATGACCTCCATTTTGTTTTAAATTATATCAATATTACATATTCTAATTTAGATTTAAATTTGACCTTTGGTTGACCTCTAATGACCTTGAAATGACCTCCATCATATTTTGAATCCTATCGTGATCACATATACTAATTTTCATTTGAATTGGACAAAGTTTAGAATCTACCCCTTTTGACCCCAAAACAGACCCCTCCCCATGTTCAAGCCAAATCTGATTATCTGTTTTGAGTGTAACAATGGTTAATACTATCGAGTTTAAGCCCAATCCAAGCATGTCAGTGATTTAACCTTTGACCTCTATAACGTGACCCCTTTTTATGAATTGCTGCTGAAATTATGGTATCGACTATACTAAACAAGAATATGATCATTAAAAATAAATTGAAGTAGATTAACCCCCCCTGTACATGCCCCCTGAAGATTTGGTAATAAGATTGCCGAATTCGGCAGCCTTGCACATGCTTAATGTAGTAGGTTATCATAGAAACTGAAAGAAATTGTGATTCTTGAGCCTGTTTAATAATTATTTTGTATTGTAAATGCTGAGTTTGATACAATATGTTGACAATAACATAAACAGCTTATCAGCTGGAGGATAAATATCACTTTTTTTTGTCTAGAAGAGAGTGCAATGCTTCATTTAAGTCCGTTAATCCATCTGCAGTCTGCCTTAGACATCACATTCCTCAACTAGAGGTTCATGTACCGTATTCATGTCTTCGGCATTATATTTCGCACACATTTTTCTATGATCTTTTAATTGCAAACATCACTTGATTTAAGAAGTGAAAGATTTGTGTCCCTTGCATATCTTCAAGATACAGCTGCAAGGTTTTGGATCGGTGGCTTGTCAAGCTTCTCCTGGATCCATGGAAGATAGGCCTATGGCATGCTCAGATTTAAGATCACATTCCCCAAAGGTAAAACTGTCTCCCTTCTGCTTCTGAAACCCTGGACAAGACATGATCAATCATCTTTATCTTTGTGGCTTCATATATGAGAAAGATTCTGCTACTTTAAATGAGTAGGCCTGTCACAAATGTCATTATCATACATGTACTTGATTTGCTGGAATCTGTCCATTGACACAAAGGAGAATGCTAGAATGTTGATGATATTAAAGAAGGTTCTTGGGATCACTGCGCAATTAGTCATCATAAAGTTGATAAAAGGCTGGTATCAGTTTTGAGTAGGTTGTAACTGTTGAAGTTTAGTTGGTGAAAAATATGGCTCTATAATTATGATGTAAACTAATCAGAGCTCCTGTATAGTAAGACTATATGGTTTTCAGGGAGTCCAGATCCAAGAAGCAAACTGCTCCACGATGAGGCAGTAGTTGAGTAGTAGTATTCTTGGGTATTATCTTGTCTACCTATTCTGTTCTCAATTACGTGCTTGGTAAGACTCTTAGGTCTGTATGCACAAATGAGTTAGACCGGGTCTAAAGTTTCACGAGTTGCCGGCTCGATCATGTCATCCGCCGCCTGTACACAACCCATAGTTTTAGCGAAAAGCACTTTAATCAAGTGTTTACAGCCATTTCAACTTCCATTAATGTCGTCTGCTACACAAGCCTGCCGAATTCGGAAACCTTGTTTCAAAATTTTCAGGGGCATGTACAGGGGGGGGTAGAAATCATTTTTGAATAAAATTCTTTCATATTCTTGATTTCCAATGTTGATACCATATTTTGAAGTGCAATTCATATTAAAAAGTTGAAATTTGCAAAATAACACACCCCCCTAATATAGCCAATTTGGCTAAATTTTAAGCATTTTATCAAGTGCCAGAAATGACCTTAAATATTATTTTAATGTAATGTTAAAGAGAAGTTTTGCACTGCAGCACTGACAAGAACATTTAGTGGTAGTTCATTTTATCATTAAATAGGCCTAATTATACACTTAGATAGGCCTGCGTGTTTTGGCGCAACGTCAGCGTTCTATTCTTCATTTTTTTTTTCACAGGAGGAAGATGGCGAATTCGATATCAGCAAAGTATCAGGCCCTTGCAACTCTTATACCAGCGCAATACAAAAAGATTTTTGTACAAAAAACGTACAAAAAAGTGAATATATCTCATTAACCGATGATCCTTCAGATATGCGACCACTGACTTTTTTTCCCCTATGACCAGAGGATAAGTTCGACATATGGCACGACTCGAGGATATTTGGTTAAAAAGATAGAGGGTTAAGTGCACAAAATTAAAAAGTGACTATATCTCATTAACCAATGATCCTACAGATATGCGACCACTGACTTTTCTGTTCCCTATGACCAGAGGAAAAATTTGACATATGGCACGACTCTCTAGGATATTTGGTTAAAGGTGAACCTCATTGAAAATAAAGTTATATATCAATGGAAAGCTTATGATGTCAGGATACTAAAAATTATTTTTTCCGATTTTTTTGATGGCCAATAAAGCTGAAATATTAAAAAAATGAATAAATGTTTGGTCTTTTTCAAGGCGCCCAAAAAGCACCCAAATCAATCGTCTATGACCTTGAGAATGCTCGTGACGTAAGCTCAGGGTTCGCAGTCACGTGATCCTACTCGGAAACATGTAAACAAGACTTGCTTCCTGTACTTTGCAAGCTGCCCGGCAAGTCTGATTTTCACAATAAAGCTTGAAATTAGAGGAATCTTCAAGTTGCTGGTTCCTTCTATATTCTATATATATTACAAATAATAGAATTATTGTCAGCACATAAATTTTCCGTAAATTTTTGACAAAATCAGTCATAACTCGCTGGGTATAATTGGGTAATTGAGTTTGAATTTCGCGCTGGGATCAATTCCATGCGCAAATGCTTGCTACCGCTAATGTCATGGACTGAATAAACATGATCGAAAAACAAATTACATACTTGTTTGTGACATTCCTATTCTTGATTCATTTGAAAATATCTGATATTTAAAAATATCGTCTTGCAGTAATCAAAAAATTAATTAAAAAAACCGCCGATTTCATCAAATCCAGCCCATAAAGTTTTCATATTCAGCGCATCGCGGTAAATACATTCTTTCCACGCAATCACGATTGAAAGAAACATACTTTATTATAAAATAAGTACAATTTAGGCTTAGTAGATGGAATTCTGAAATCTGAATAAAATTAAAATATTGTCACTTGTGTCACGATTCTTTAATGATAGTACAATCAGTGTACGGTATTGAAAAATTGAAACATTCATGTTTTATGGATTACCGAACACGATGCGTAAATTGCTGAAGAAATAGCAGGCACCCGACCAAGGTGGATATGCGCAAACACAGCGAGTCGCCAAGTTCGTCCTCTGGTAGCACTTGCGGTCCGGTGTGTGTTGCAGCAGATTTGATCTCCGGGATTTGATCAAGTCTGCTTGAAATTAGAGGAATATTCAAGTTGCAAATAATAGAATTATTGTCAACACATACATTTTACGTAAATTTTGGACAAAAGCAGTCGAAACTGGCTGGGTATAATTGGGTTATTGATTTCGAATTTCGCGCTGTGATCAAATTGCATGCGCAAATGCTTGCTGCGACCGGTGACCGGTCATGGCATAATAATATAAACACCAAATTAAATACTTGCTTATCAAGTAACATTCCCTGTTCTTGATTCATTTTAAAATATCTGATTTCTAAAAAATATTGTCTTGCAGTAATCAAAAAAAGATTTCATTATGAAATCCAGCTCATAAAAAGGTTTTCATATCCAGCGCCGTGATCATTCCCCGATCGGATATCATTCATTGCGGAAAATATTCTTTCCATGAATTCACAATTGAAAGAAACAAATACTTTATAAATACAATTTAGGCTTGGTAGACCGTTATTTGATGGAATTCTGAAATCTAAATTATAATATTGTCATTTCTGTCACAGTTCTTGATGATAGCACAATCGGTGTAGCCCTACTGAAAAAGAACTCCATGTAATTGTTGTATGGATGATAGCGAAATACTGAAGAAATTGCAAGGAGCTGGTGTCTGCGAGGCGGATATTCCCAAACAGCGCTAGCGCTTCTCGTCTTCCGGGAGCACTGTGTATTAGCTGATTTGATCAATCGTTCCTTGATATTTGGAACATTTACAGGAATAAATTTTGCTGACGAAGTAGCAATAAGTTGGAAATATCAGAATGTGAATATCAAATCGGTCATTTTGTCTGCAAGCAGTCGGCGACTGAGACTCATACTCAGTCAATCACTGAGTTCATCCCGTATGCCCCGGCCCGTATGTATCTACGAGTTCGCCTATCATACATGACCGGTTGTAAAACTAAGAAATAATTAAAAAATCCTGTACATGTACCTTATTCTATTCCTTCATTTTCTCATTGTGATAAGTTCATCTCAACTTGGTGTGACGATCTGAACTGGTAGCACTAGCAGTTATTTTTTGCAATCTGTTTTCATTCCGGTTCTTCGGCGAATCTTCGCTCTTGCTTTACTGTAATATTCCCTATGCATATCGTGGATGGTTTGGCCTATCCCAAATCACCCCGGCCAGCACTTTTTTCCATTTTTATCCACACCCTTTATTCAGGAACTTCATTCTTGATTTAATCATGATGTTTCCTTCATGTTATTCTTATTTTATTGAAGATATTTTTCATGTAAAGTAAGTTGACAATGACTGAATTCGTACATTGGCCCGATGCATGCCACAGTAATGCATGGACATTGTGTTTAGAATTAAACCCGGAAGTAACTGTGTATCCCCGAGCTGACGTCATCAACGAAAGCGCCCAATTTGAACGATTTCGTTTTGTAATTTAGGGGGGGTGCCAATATCAAATCTTTGCATTGAGATTGTGTCTAGCCTGGTACGTTTGGCAAATAAAAAATATTCTTTTCTGCTTCCTGACATCATAAGCTTTCCATTGATATATAACTTTATTTTCAATGAGGTTCACCTTTAAAAATATAAAAAAATTACTATAACCAATGATCCTACAGATATGCGACCACTGTTTGACATATCTCAC